>NC_072823.1:1135000-1250000 GCF_027744805.1 Dunckerocampus dactyliophorus
CAGAACTGTTTGGTTTCAGTAAGTGGAAAAAATATTATGAATTTTATCAACTACTGCACAGTATGTTTCATGTTTTCAATTGACCTGACCTACTGAACAGTGCATTCAATGACATCTGTCTGAAAACTTCAACAAGTCCTAATCCAGTCTGTGCACTACTTATGGCAGAGACAAGTGCTTCCTTGAAGTCCATGTAGGCTTTGAAATGAGCTGGCAGCTTTAGTGTTTCAAAGCATGTGGCGGACGTAGGAAGGGTTCCCCCAGAGGTCTCCACTTTCAGTTCAGGAGGAAGCTTCTCCCAGCCAACCCAGAATGTCAGCAGCTGGGCCAGTGTACCTGATGAAGCTAAAAGTCATAAAATGGATTCAAGACAACATTTAGTTAAACTTTAATTGATCATATCTATCCATGAGACATGGAAGCATTTGTAAAGAGAGCAATACATTTTTCAAATAAGGTGTTAATACCTGTTTCAATGAACATCCTTAGAAAGCCAGTGATGCGGCACGAGGACTCAATGTCAAAGTCTTCATCATCACTGTCCTCAGCTGGCCATGTGATTTTTTTCTAGGAGCATCTTTAAAAACACATCATTGTAATTATTTTAAAGTGAGAACTTTTTTGGTGAAGGAATATGCAGATCACATTCTTGGTAAATGGAAAAATAACCAGCTTAGTCATTGAAAACACATGTAAATTCATTAAGTAAAGTTACAAATGTAACTAAATTGACATACCTGGGGTGTGAACTGCATTTCAGCCATTTTAGGGAAAAGAAGTGAGACAACATCTGGCCTAGATGTCAGCAGGGGCCATACCATCACATCTTTCAGTCCCTTTCAGCTTCATCTCTGAAAAGAGAACTTCCTCTTGACAGGTGATGCAGGGGATGACTGGACCAGATGCAGTTTGTGAGCTCTCCTAACAACAACAAATTGTGTTTAACTAATGATTAAAAGTCACCAGTGAGCTTTGTTTTGATTATGTATAAAACTCTCTGTAAATCGATGTACACAAGCTATGGGTAGATCCTGTTGAAGTGGACGTATGTAGATTGTAGCCTGTCCAATCATCTTTCAGATAGGCAATGGTGTATCCAGTGCTGGGACACGGAAGCAACACAAGATTTCGACTACGAGTAGATCCTGCAATTTTTAGAAATTCTAAGCCTCCCCCTTCTTTGAGCTTCGAAAAACACTTCCAGTTTATTTGTTATAACCATGGGATCGTTGTCACTCCCTGTAAAAACCACAAAAAAAAGAAGAAAAAAAAATAAAAATAACTCATATTGACTCACCTCAAGCCCGTGACAACTATTATTCACACTATGAAAATCAACCAAGTTTGAGTCGAATATGAACATATGGAAATACTTATGACTAAAAAGAAATGCCAAATTGAACTGCAAATAATTTTAACGAGCCACAGACAGTACAAACTAATTTTTTTCCTTTTGGTTTTGGCAAATTCCTAATTTCATACTGACCTGAAAATGTCACTTTTTGCTCTCCAAGTCCAGAAGTGAGGAGGTCTGCTTTAAGCAGCACGCTTGGAACTTTATCCGCCTTGTGGTCAGCCAAGCAACAGAAAGTGTGTGTGTGTAGCTTCTTCGACGCACTTGGACTTGTGCTGGTCGTCTCATCATATTCCTTCTGGCTCCACCGTTATACGGCGCGAAGAGCCTTGCTACCTCGGCTGCAACACAGAAAAATGTCACAGCTCACTGGTCACCAATCTGCTCAAACAGCCTCAACTTCTATCTTGGCATGTTACTGCCAGCTAACACTATTTACCGATTAGCGAACTAGTTTCATGCTCCCGCCATTTAGCTACATTGAACATGTACACAGTAATGAGCCTACCGCAAATACACTTTCGATCCAACTCCAAATTGTTCTAAATTAACCTCCACCTGTGTCCTGAGTCATTGATTAGTAGCACACCTGGCTAACATTCAATTATTTAGCTTACCTTGGACAGGTGTAACGTGACGTGATGGAGCAGCAGGTATTTGCTGTGACTGAGCCGCCGGAGCCGGAGGAGTTCTGCTCAGAGCTTCTTCAATCAAATTCGCTGCTTCTCTCAGCAGCTTTGGGCAGGTTTTTGACATTTTGTCCTGCGCCTCACGCGATGTATCATCATTGGGGCTAGAGGACCGAGTTGTCAATAAAGTTTTGTTTGATAGAGTATCCTAACCCGCTTAGAGGTGAATAGCGCCACCCAGTGTATCAGAATGTGTTCACAAGCTCTGCATCAATCCATTATCTGGAATCGATTTGCCTTGACTTGATGTGCAGGGTAACCAATCAGGTGTTAGGATCTGCCCACCGACTTTGATGGGCGAGGTTGACAGATAAAATAAATTCATGAGCCACTGCACCGGATTAAAAGTGCCAAAATTAAATAAATAAATACATCATTAAATAATTAATTAAATATGTCATTAATTAATTAAAATGTATTTAATTCCAATTTTAATTAATTAATGACATATTTCATTAATTAATGACATATTTAATTAATTATCTAATGATGTATTTATTTATTTAATTTTGGCACTTTCAATCCTCCATAGTGGAATGGATGGGGGGTAGGATTAAATAAGCCTTGCTTCTTCCTACTCCTTTTGGACATGTGGAAGAGTGAAAGGATGATTGATGAGATGTATTCCACTGGAACCTTCATGTTCAAATAAAACTAAACCAAACCAAACCCAACACACATGCGCTAACAGCAATGGCAACGTTAATTACATTTAGGAGAGTTGTGACCTAATGAAAGTATCATGTTTGCCACCAGATTTAAGAAATAATGTTTTATGTCATGGTCAACACTATGAACATACCTGTCACCGTATGTATGATGGCGGATTTGTCACTTGTAGTTTGCATGCTTCCATTTCTGTGACATGAGGGAAGCAGGGTACAGTATCTCCTGAGTGAAAACACGGACATGTGACACTCATGCTGTTGTTGAATGAGTGAACTGGAACGAGAGTGAACTAATTGTGGTACCAAAAACATGTAACATCAAGTGGCTTTCCCATCAGTAGAGCAATTTGGACTAAATGATTGACAGCATGAATCTTGAAGTGATGTGCTACTCTCGTTCATCCTTACATAGCTTCACACGAGGACCGACAAGAGTGAAGGCTACCAGTACGCACACAAAAGGACGAGTTTGTTTTGCACTGAAATGGCCCATCTAAAGAATGTCGAACACTTGCCAATTATTGACTGCTTCAAAATATCCATCCATCCATTTTCTATGCCGCTTCTCCTCATTAGGTTCACGGGGGCATGCTGGAGCCTATCCCAGCTGACTTCGGGCGAAAGGCGGGGTACACCCCGGACCGGTCGCCAGCCAACCATTCACAGGGCACAGGGCAGGGCACATATAGACAACCAACCATTCACACTCCCATTCATACCTATGGACCATTTAGAGTCGCCAATGAAGCGAACATGCATGTTTTTGGAATGTGGGAGGAAACCCCCCCACACACGGGGAGAACATGCAAACTCCACACAGAAATGCCCAAGGGAGAATCCAACCCAGGTCTTCCCATCTCCAGGCTGTTCCCGTACTGGCCAACATGCTAACCACTAGATCACCGTGCGGCCTGCTTAAAAATATGTTGAGGAAATTTGACCCAAATAAAAACGTTAACCGATTCCAAATTCAGAGACATGCTAGAACGCCATTGAGTTCTAGTGCACGAACACAAAGGTCAGTGACCTCCATGAATGCAAGCTGATGTTGTCTTGCATAAGTCAGACATGCACATGGAGGTCGCTGACCTTTGTGTTCGTGCACTGGAACTCAATGGCGTTCTAGCATGTCTCTGAAGTTGGAAGTCGGTTACATTTTTTCTTTGGTTCTTAAACAGAAAATCAACAAAACCATGAGAGTTGGACAGAGAATGGTGGAAGGTTAGATGCTCACGTCTTATTTTGTGAATACATATTGCAAAGCTAGAGTAGTTAGGCATGTCCGTACAGTCAAGAATGGCTGCTGTGGGGAAGTCTGACTACAACGGGGGGTTCATTAATAGGGCGAATTCATCTCAATGTCAGTGAAGAACCCACCCACTAAGCGCTCTTGGTGTTGGGCAAAACGGACTAAAATTGTTCCAAGTCCCGTACAAGGGTGGGACAGACACTCAAGATTTAAAATCATCATTAGCTGATGTCCCTGCCTTTAAGGGCTCTCTATTCATGGCCTTAGAATCACCTTCATTTTAACATTCATCAGCCAAACTAGACAAAAAGTCATCTCTCATTCTAAAAGGCAGCAGGACTCAAAACAAATGGCAAATGGGTCATTTTCAGGTCCGCTGAGGTCAAAAATGGTACTTTTGGGAGTTGCTGATACTCTTTTCCGGTCCAGGAGGTGGGGGAAACCTACCACACATTCTTTGGGTCCTGGCAGGACACTGGGCCACATTTCTCAACTACTGGCCGTTTTCTCAGGTCTGTGGCTGTCATGAAGTCCATTTTTTCCAGTTGCTGAAACTACTTGTGTTTCAGGAGCTGAAACCTAGCACACGTTCATCAGGGACCCCAGCAGGACCCAAGATCTCACAACACGTCCTGTGACATTGTTTTGGTTCCCAAAGTGAGGTTATGCCAATTGTAGGCGCCTGAATGCCTCACAGCGCAAGTAGCACGGCGCATCCAACCAGCAACCTCGCTTCCTCCATCCGAGTCACTGTTGTGTCCTTGGGAAGGACACTTCGCCCACCTTGCCCCAAGTGCTGCCCACATTTGCAGGGGACTCGCACTGGACGTGCTTCTGGCCACTGGGTCTGCTTCTGTGAGGGGGTGAACTCTTCAGCTGTCTGGCTGCACCCCAAGTACTTCACCACCGGACGCTACTCACGTGAGGCCTAATGAGACATGTGCAGCCTCCAACTTCCGCTTGACAGGAGATTTATATGGCATAGTCACACTTACTCGCTTTAATTATCACTTTATTGTTGATTGAACAGGAACAACGAACACAACCATCTTTCCAAACATGCATTACAGCAGATGTGGCTGCAGCTACTTTCCATCTCAAGTCCCCCACAATACAATATCAGAGAATGCAATCAAAATCTAAATGAGTAAATGCAATCAATATCAATAACAAACCAAACTAGGGCTGCAACTAACGAGGATTTTAATCACCGATTTAATCGGTCAATAATGTTTTTCAATTAATCAATGGATTTTGAAAAACACGTTTTTAATATCCGCCTCTTTATTCAGAAATCGAATATTTGAGCTGACAGCCAAAAACCTGAAGCTAGTTGTTTCAATGAATGGAGTAATGGGATAGGCCACAGATGGACACCTCCAGTTCGTGGTCGAGTGCGCAACATAGCAGAAAAGAGGCAAAAATGGCCATTCCTGTTTTCCAAAATCAAAGCCGATATGTGAAGACCTTGTTTTGGCTAAAAGACAAAGATAATAGGTCTGCTTTCATGGATGGCCAAGGACATTCAAAGATATTCACATTTAAGAGGCTGAAATCAGAGGATATTTACATGTTTACCGTAATAATTGTCAATTGGGTATTCGCATCGATTCATTCATTGTTGCAGCTCTAAATAAAACTCAAAGTCAAATGCAGTAAAATAGTAAAACACTATCATCTACATCAGAGGTCTCCACACTTTTTCTTCTGAGATGTTCATAGTGATTTCAAGCCAAACAACTAATTTTGCTGCAACATGAAACAAATGTATGGAAACAGAATTGTGTTCATGTGCATCTTGTATCTTTTCGGACAGTGTGGTCATTGTTGTGATGCTTTTTTCAGCTGGCGAGCTCCCCAGCTACTGGTTGGAGACCCCTGATCTACACCTCAGTCAACAATCGCAAATTGAATACAAATGTTGATTACACACAACCAGAAATATGGTTCAACATTTCAAGAGATGTTATACATGTCAGCGTCAAAAAAAGACTGAAATCTGCCATTTCAAAAGATGTTATATGTCAAAAGTATCCAAAAAGACTGAAATCAAAAATCCCAATGCCGTGGACGTCCCTCAGAATGATTTCTCCCCTGAAAATAAAGACAGGCAATGGAAAATATTATTTCCATGTATTACAATACAACCCGATACCTTCGTAAATATACACTTACAGGTGATTGGTCCAATGGTTAGTGGCTTGATTGGAGGAGCCTCTGAGACAGAGCGTCGTACTCTCCTTGGGCAGGACTACATGTAGAATACAACAGTTTACTTCCAGCTAAGCGCTTCAACAATAATAGACACAGAGTTGTTATTCAAGACAATACAGCATGTGACTCACTGGAATGCAAGCGTTTCTCCTGCGGTCACACAAGCTGAGGCTGCAGTGAACGTAAAAATCTTGGTCGTTTTCCTCAGGGATGAACAGGGCGGAGAAACGAGCCTGGAGGGATGAGCCGCTCTCAAACTCAAACACTTGTTGGCGGTCAGTGGGACATCTAATAATATAAAGTTTATCATCAGCATTCTGCATCTTGTCTTGAGGTTTTCCCATCTTGCCCTGAAGTATTCTCCCCAACTAAGTAAGCATGGACATACTTGTTGGAGATGAAGGAGTATCTCTCAAGTCTGTCAGGGTCGGATGAGAGAGAGGCGAAGCATTCCTCCAAAACAACCACTAAGCTGGGATCTTTCTTGTCCACAGAGACCTCCACATATAATGGAGAGCCTGCTGGAAGGACCACCACACCTGCTGGATAAGGCTCCTTATAGTCTGATTCTTTGAACAGGAACATGGATGCCCTCAGTTTGACACCTGAGCCAACAAAGACACCTTCCATCCTGTGAATAAAAGACACATATACTCATAAAGCACGTTGTCTCATTATTGTGGGCGTGCATGCCGGGCAACGCTCCAACATTCTGTGTAAATGTAACACTTACACTTGCCACTGCGGTGACACCTCCAGGGCTCCAGATTGGAGTGATTGATCATCAAGGTCCTGGAGCTCAACATCCTCTTCATTGAAACTTCAAGCAAACAGAAATATTGTACAAATGTAGCGGATTTTCACCACCATAAGGTGCACTTAAAAGTCACAGGAGTGCCAAAATTAAAAATACGTGTGGAAATACAATGTACAAAGAGGATCATCCATCCATCCATTTTCTATACCGCTTCTCCTCATTAGGGTCGCGGGGTCATGCTGGAGCCTATCCCAGCTGACTTGGGGCGACAGGCGGGGTAGACGCTGGACTGGTGTCCAGCCAATGGCAGGGCACATATAGACAAACACTCCCATTCATACCTATGGACCATTTAGAGTCTCCAAAGCTAACATGCATGTTTTTGGAATGTGGGAGGAAACCGGAGTACCCAGAAAACCCCCCCACACACGGGGAGAACATGCAAACTCCACACAGAAATGCCCAGGGGAGAATCCAACCCAGGTCTTCCCATCTCCAGACTCCAACCACTAGACCACCGTGTCGCCACAAAGAGGATCAATAATACAAAAATATATACAAATGTATGCGGAAGAATCACCCGCCCTCCTGCCAGGATGATGACTAGTCCATACGTGATTACACAATTTCTGCTTGCAGTGGCTATGTAGTTATGGAAGCTCGGGTGACCGGAAAAAATGTCACGGACAGAAAGTAGACGCAAATCCACGTTTATCAAAAGTAAACGTGAGAAATTTAAACATGGTGGACATGGACGAATTGAGAAGAGGTGTTCAACGAGAATTATGAGCAATTGCTGGGTTGGTGGAAGATGTCATGGAAAGTTTTTATAAAAAAGTCTTTAAAGGCTATATCTGCGTTGATGATTGCAGATATGGATGAAGCAGTGTGGCGCAATCTTAAGCAGGTAAATGCCTTATTATTTAAATTTCCCTGTTTACTTTTGACCTGCCATTTCGCATTTGCATGCTTTTGCATTTGACATTACTAACTGAAAAAACACAAATGGAAAAGAGACAATACAGAAAAACAATGATAAAATGGTAAAAGAATATGACCATATTTGTATATTTTTTTATTATTGATTCTCTTTGTATTTCCACACGAATTCCCTTTTAATTTTAGTTGCTGTGTGACTTTGATGAGCGCTCTGCTCGACTCACTGGGAGCGTCTCCTGCTGATACGCTGCTTATATAGAGGAAAGGTGGACGTGACTGAGGACAGCATGCGGATGTTAAAGGGGGAAGGGTGAGCGTGACTGAGGACACTAAAGGCACGCCCCCAGTAGGTATATAGGTAGATTTTATGAAACTGAGCCATCTATCCATCAAAGCAAAAACTACCGCGGTGCAGCAACATCCAGCGGATTACAAGGAAAAGCTGGCCGTCTTCTGATCCTACTGCAGTAAAAACATTGCAGACAAACACATCCAGCCCAACCACATCACCAACATGGACGACGTGCCGCTCACTTTCCACATCCTGTTGAACCACACTAGAGACGCTGCCTAAAGAAAAGTTTCCAGTCAAAGTCATCGTTAAGACCAATCAAAAGAGCTGGAAGAAGGAGGAGAAAATGGCTGAGTGACGTGTACAGAAAGAGACGGGATGTTTTCCCAGGCGTCACCGTCCCTGCTGATCTGAGACTCCATGCACGCCCATCTCACAGCCGCTGTGAAAAACCAAGTGCAGCAAATGAACTCGGAGCTTGACATAATTCCGGGAGGCTTGACGAAGGAACCCCAACTGCTGGACATCGGTGTAAACGCGGCGTTCAAAGGGAAGTAGAGAGCCGCGTGGGAGCGATGGATGACAGATGGTGAACACAGCTTCACTAAGACTGGGAGGCAGCGCCGTGCGAGTTACGCCACAATTTGTGAATGGATTTTGGATGCTTGGACTAACGTGTCTGATGCACTGTTGTTCGAGCTTTCGCAAAAGCCGCCATCATTTCTGAGGAGCAACGAGACTACTGACAATGACGAGAGGCAACCTGGCATGTTTGATGGAGAACTTGCCCAGCTGTTAATTTGGGATACAGAAGATGAGGACTTTGATGGATTTGTGGATGAGGATTGATCAAAAATAACGCGAGTACATTGTTAAATATTTCAATAAAGTACAACCCAACTCAGTTTTGCTCCCACTGGCTTTTTAAAAACATACGATAGCATGCATGCTAGCGTATTGTAGCGTCGCTGGAAGCACTTCCTGTTCCCCAGCGTGCTTTGCTGTAGTGTTTTGGTGCAAACGCTCTTAAAGTTACATGTTTGAGCTACATAGTTGTTAGTTATTGTTCTGCACAAATAGCGGTAGTGTCTTGTCTGTTTTTGTGTTGCTGTGTGATGTTTGTAGTTGTGCACCATGACAGACTGTTTTGTTGAGTGATGACCATCCTGATTTCCAGTGGGTTTGATAAACTCAATGAGAGTTCTGTTCTTAATCCGTCCAATGAAATCAAGCACTATTGCTTCCTCACTGACTCCTGAGCGCTGCACTATGTTTAACGTGCATGCATGCATGCTACCGTATGTTTGACCATGTCTGACCATGCCTGTGCCCAATAATACCGTGCGCCTTATGGTTGTGAAAATACGGTACTCAAATATATAGAAATGTGAAAAGGTGCACTTAAAACTGATAAGATGGCAGCAACCTGTGAGGCTACTCAAAATGTTTCTACTCTACTAGAATCATTCAAGATCACCTGACATTGCTAATTGTATCAATGTTTCTTCATTCATGGACTACTCACGGTCTGATGGCTGTGTTCAGTCTGGTTTGTGTGTCCAGGGGATACACGCATGAGAAAGGAATCCTCAGGGGCAGAGAGATGGCATTGTTGGCTGGATAGATGAACAGAGTGTTGGAGTAGATGACATTTGTGCCGTTGAGCTAAAAAACAGAGGAGAACATTTAATCAATGTCAAGAGATGATCAAGGACTTCAGTCCAGATGATTGTCAGACTTAGGCTATCAATATTTTCCGATTCCGTGTAGGAGATGAAGAAAAAAGATGGCAAGAATTTTGGCTATGGCAGTTTGTGGAAAACTTGCTGCCTCGTCTCTTCCAAGGTGTGTGTGGTGGACGAGGCATTTGATGTTATTCCCAATTGGTACATGGTACATGTTGAATACAGGAAGTGAACAGGAAGTACTTGCTTCTTCCAACTCCTTTTTCGGGCATGTGTCATTGTGAATTGTAAATGTGATGTATTCCAGTGTAACTTATATGCATGGACAAAATAACACATGACCCAAACAGGAGAAAGGTTGTCATCAATGTACTCAATGCAAATCTTATTGGACGTGAAATGAAATGTCTCCAGTACGTGTGTCTCTGCTTCTTTTTACCATCAGCGTGTTTCCACAGGCACCTTCCTGAGCGTCAACTTCGTACAACATGACACCATCTTGCTCCGTGGCGCGGGAACACTTGTGGTCTGCCAGGTTGCCAATGAGTGGGCTACCAGCGCGGCTTACGCCCACTCGGATTTTGTCAGAGCCACAATGAAGGTGACTTAAAGATGAATCATCCGATTCTAAACAACAAAATATGCAAATATACGACAGTCACCTTGTAGACTTTATTAGGAGGTGACCAACCTTCTCACATCACATGGGTCCACACTAAATATTTCAGTTTCTTCAACTTCTTCATTCTTACCTTGACAAACCGGAATGCAAGAGGAACTCCTGCAGTCACACAAGCTGACGATGCAGTGGAGGTAAACATCTCTGTCTTGACCCTGAAGACGGAAGAATGGGCTGGAGAAACGAGCCTGGTGGGACGAGCCGCTCTTCAACTCAGATATGCGTTGGTGGTCAGTGGGACATCTAATAAAAACAACGTTTTTCATCAGCATTCTCCATCTTGCCTCCAATTCACCCCAACTAAGCAAACTAAGCATAGACATACTTGTTGGAGATGAGGGAGTAGCGATCGAGACTGTCAGGGTCTGAGGAGTGAGAGGCGAAGCAGTCCTCCAAAACGACCACCAAGCTGGGATCTTTCTTGTCCACAGAGACCTCCACATATAATGGTGAGCCTACCGGAAGGACCACCACACCTGCTGGATAAGGCTCCTTATAGTCCGATTCCTTGAACAGGAACATGGAGGCTCCCAGTTTGGGACCTGAGACAACAAAGCCACTTTCCTTCCTGTCAGTACAAGGCACATATACTCATAAAGCACGCTGTCATTATGATGGGCCTGCTTGCAGAGCAATGCTGTAACATTCTGTGTAAATGTAACACTTGTACTTGCCAGTATGGTGAGGCCACCTTGACAGCTCCGTATTGTTGTGATGGATCATAAAGGACCTCGTGCTGACCAACTGTTCCATTGGACCTTCACAAAAAGCAAACACCTCCTTTCAGTGTCAAAATATAAATATTGTACAAACATAGAAATGCAAATGACATAACTTGTACGTGTGAGGATAAAATGTCATTCCTACTATCATTCAGAATCATCTCACATTGCTACTTGTATCAATGTCAGGTTCGTTAATACTCTACTACTCACTGCTGGCTCGGTTTGATGGCTGTGTTCAGTCTGGTGTGCGTGTCCAGGGGATACACGCATGAGAAATTTAGTGTCAGGGGAAGAAAAGAAGGTCTGCTTGCTGGATAGATGAATAAAGTGTTGGAGTAGATGACATGTGTGCTCTTGATCTGGAAATCAGATGAGAACATTTCATCAAGCACAGCCTTTGATTGATGATTTATGTGAAGAGCTGTATGGAGGACATAATGGGACACAATCACACAATGAATAAATCTTAAAATCATATATTCATCACGGATAAAGACGACTCATAAAGCCAAGTGGTTGCTTGGTGGGTAGGTGCTGGGGTGCTTTAATGGTTATAAAGTCGGGAAACAACTCAATCTCAATAAATTCCCGTCTTTACTGCTGCATGCTCAGGGTCAGTAGATCCCGCTTCCATATACTCTGCAAGGTTTAAAATATCGCTCACGAGTTGTTCTCCGACTTCCGAGCTTCAGCCCATTAGACTAGATTTGCGTTAGTTCCACCCACGGATTTGAAGTTGCACACACACGTACTTAAAATAGCAAAATAATGACATCCTGAAATAACTACATTTTAAAATGAACTGGTATTTTCATCAATGACACATTACAGATTTATTTATTGATTTAATTCATGGCACTTTAGATTTATTGATTGAGATAATTAATTACACATGTCATAAATTCTTTAAAGGCCTTTATGGATTTAATTAATGACATTTCTTATTTAAAGACTTGACATTTATTATTTTCCAGATTTATTTATTGATTTAATTCATTGATGTAATTAATGATACATTTGATGCATTATTTAAAGATTTACAGTATTTGTTTGATTTTGTCCCTTTTGTCTTCCATGGAGATGAGCAAGGACTTTGGGATCAACAGGAGAAAGGTTCTAATGAATAATAAATGCAATTCTTATTCTTACCTTGGACATGAAATGTCCACAGTACGTGTGTGGCTGCTGCTTTTTACCTTCATTGTGTTTCCACAGGCACCTTCCTGAGCATCAACTTCGTACCACACAACACCATCTTGCTCCGTTTTCTGGGAACACTTGCGGTCTGCCAGTTTGCCAGAGAGTGGGTTATAACCAGTGCGTCTTATCCTAGCTGAGTCCATGCCCACTCGGATTTTGTCAGAGTCACAAATCAGGTGACGGAGTGAAGCATCCAATTCTAAAGGAAACATTGTGAGGGCATTATTTCAGCCAAGATATGAAAATACAGGACAGTCGCCTTCATAAATATGACATTGCTGCAGATCATTACATGGATCATACTGTAAACCAGTGCTTTTCAAGCCACCATCACCCTTCAAAGACAAGCGGCGACCCAAAGGGCAAGAATTTTTCAACCAATGTTATACAATAAATGACATTTCAATTTCAATGTAAAAGACTTTGCAAAGGTTAGGATTTGGGGTGCAATGTGCAGTGCAGGTGTTGGTAAACTCTTAAATCCAAGGCCACCGCAACAGTCTACCAAATGTTTTACAAGGCTTCATGATTCCTTCTGCTGAGGATCTGGATGGAGACGCAATTTTCATTTCCAGCAGGACCTGGCCCGTGCCCATGCCACCAGAAGCATGCCATCACAGTGCTTGACTGGCCAGCCAACTCGCTGGATCTAAACCATCCATCCATCCATTTTCTATACCGCTTCTCCTCTTTAGGGTCGCGGGGCCATGCTGGAGCCTATCCCAGCTGACATCGGGCGACAGGCGGGGTACACCCTGGATCGCAGGGCACATATAGACAAACAACCATTCACACTCACATTCATACGTATGGAGAATTTAGAGTCTCCAATGAAGCTAACATGCATGTTTTTGGAATGTGGGAGGAAACCAGAGTACCCGGAGAAAACGCCGGATCTAAACCTCATTGACAATTGATGCAATATTATCAAGAGGAAGATGAGTGGCACCAGACCCAAAACCAAAGAGATGACAGCAAGCACCAAGGAAATCTGGGCTTCCATAACTCCCAGCCGATGCCACAGGCTTCCGCCTCAATGCCATCGAGGCAGTGATTAAGGCAAAGGGATTCCCAACCAAGTATTGAAGATTTTTTCATGTACCATATTTTTATTGTTTTCATGTGATGCTTATTTCTCTGAGAGGTAAATGCTGATCTCTTCACAGTATTCTATTTTTTAAATTCCTGATTTTTGGGTTTTATGAGCTAGAAGCTCAAATGATGCAAAAATACACCTCTCCAGGGAGGTGTCTGGGAGGCATCCGGACAAGATGCCCGAGCCACCTCAACTGGCTCCCCCCCATGTGAAGGAGCAGCAGCTCTACTCTTAAGCCCCTCTCGAATATCTGAGCTCCTCACCAGCCGCCTGTGTCCGCCATCTTGTACTTTCGCAACCCGAAGCTAACGGTGAGGGTGGGGAAATAGATCGACTGCTAATTTAAGAGCTTTGCCTTCCTGCTCAGCTCCATCTTCCCCACGACGGGCGATCCACCTGTTGACCTCACGCTCCAACCTTCCCTGACTCGTGAAACAAGACCCCGAGATACTTTCCTCCCCCTGGGGCAGGACCTCATTCTCAACATTGAAGTGCAGTTTGAATTTGAAGGGCACACACCTTGCAGTGGCACAGCAAGCAAAAGGCACAGAGGTCTCTCTTGGCAAGACCATGCGACCCACTGAAAACGTCTGCGCTGCTTTACAACAGACTTTACATTTACGCAGACTTTACATGTGGTAGCACGGGTGTTCTTGTCAGGAGGTGACTAACATTCTTACACCACATGGGTTTCAGTGTCTAACTTCTTGATTCTTACCTTCACAAACCGGAATGCAAGAGGAACTCCTGCGGTCACACAGGTTGAGGCTGCAGTGGAGGTAAACATCTTGGTATTTACCCTGAAGTGGGAAGAAGAGGGTGGAGAAACGCGCCTGGAGGGATGGGCCTCTCGGAACCACAGACACTTTGTGGCGGTCAGCGGGACATCTAATAACAACACTTGTCATCAGCATTCTGCATCTTGTCTCCGTATTCACCCCAATTGAGCAAAGACATACTTGTTGTGGATAAGGGCTTCTTGCTCTAGACTGTCAGGGTCCGATGAGGCAAAGCAGTCCTCCAAAACAACCACCAAGCTGGGATCTCTCACAGAGACCTCCACATATAATGGAGAGCCCACTGGAAGGACCACCACACCTGCTGGATAAGGCTCCTTATAGTCGGATTCCGTGAACAGGAACATGGAGGCTCCCAGTTTGGGACCTGAGCCAACAAAGACACCTTCCATCCTGTAAAAGACACATGTAATCAAAATTCTTCTCTCATTATGGGCTTGCATGCAAAGCGTAGCCCACCTCATTATGCCCCATACTTATTATGAGCCTCGACAGTGTAACCCCTATACTTGCCAGCGTGGCGGCACCTCCGGAGGTCCGACTTGTTGTGATGGATCACCAAGGTCTCGGTGCTGACCAACCTCAGCACCATGTACAAAACTCCTGTTAGTTTCAAAATCAACTTATTTCAAACACACTCAAACATACAGAAATGTGAAAGACAAATGGCATAAGCTGTTCAAATACTCAGTGAAAATCATCTGACCCTTTCATTAATGGTCTACTCACGGCAGGATTGGTCTGACGGGTGCCTTCAGTCTGGTGTCCGTCTTCAGGGGATACACGCATGAAAAAGGAAACTTTAGGGACACAAAGGAAGCTTTGTTTGCTGGATAGATGAATAAAGTGTTGGAGAAGATGACGTGTGTCCCGTTGGTCTGAAAAACAGATGAGAACATTTCATCACATACAGCCTTTTATTGATGATGAGTGGATTTATGTGAAGAGATGAACAAGGACGGTTGTTTGCGTCTTGCTTCTTCTTACCTTCATTACATTTCCACAGGTAGCCG
The DNA here is from genome assembly GCF_027744805.1 of Dunckerocampus dactyliophorus. NCBI lineage: Eukaryota > Metazoa > Chordata > Actinopteri > Syngnathiformes > Syngnathidae > Dunckerocampus > Dunckerocampus dactyliophorus. The sequence continues at coordinate 1,150,358 of NC_072823.1, forward strand.
TCTTTGTGTCAGCTTGGTACCATGTGACACCATCTTTCTCCGTGGCCAGAGAACACTTGCTGAGTTTCAGGTTGCCATAGAATGGGTCATAACCAGCGCTTTTTATCTTAGCTGAATCCACGCCCATTTGGATTTTGTCAGAGCCACAGTTAAGGTGACTTAGGAATGGAGACCCAAATTCTAAAGAAAACATGGCAGCATTAATTCCCTTTCCTCGATGCCAAATATACAAAATACATGACAACCACCTTCACAAATATATTGCTGCAGATGATGACATTGATCAGACTGTAGACCAGGGGTCACCAACCCGTCAACCGAGAGCTACTAGCAGAAACAAACTTTTACAAACAACAAAAATGTACAAACAAATAATTGTAGCAAACGGCAAAATGAGAAAAGGCTGTTGATGCCAACAATCAATAACACGAAGCTTTGGATTTAAAGACAATTCTTTAAATGTTAATAAGCCTTTCCACAAAAAAACATATGTACAGACTACTATATTTACTCAGTGCATATGTTTGTATATATATATATATATATGTACGTATGCATAGGAACTATACTCAGTGCATATACTGTATGTGTGTATATATATATATGTACGTATGCATAGGAACTAAAGTTACTCAGTGCATATACTGTATGTGTGTATATATATGTACGTATGCATAGGAACAATATTTACTCAGTGCATATACTGTATGTGTGTATATATATGTATGTATGCATAGGAACTATATTTACTCAGTGCATATACTGTATGTGTGTATATATATGTATGTATGCATAGGAACTATATTTACTCAGTGCATATACTGTATGTGTGTATATATATGTACGTATGCATAGGAACAATATTTACTCAGTGCATATACTGTATGTGTGTATATACGTATATGTATGTATGCATAGGAAGCGTTCAATACACATGCGTACCGAATCGTGAGCCCTGTATGGAGCAAAGTTTGATATTCATTTGATCAACTTCTGATGGCGCTCTGTGCTGACAGCTCAGTGTATCTGCAATCGACTACTCTGGCTTAGGTTGCATTGTCAAGCACAGCCACTGAGCTCCGCCTCCCACATTCGTACCATGCAACCGAGAGAAGCTACATGGCGGTTAGCTCACTGAAACATGGCTCGTGCCTTTCCTGATGTTCAACATCCTCCACCATCCTTCAGAGCTGGTGTTTGGGACCACTTCGGATTTCATGTCAACTACAACCCTGATGGCAAGCGCGTCATGGACAAAAAAACCCAACATGTCACACGTGTCACACAATACTGAACTCCGTCGGTGGAAACACAACAACCATGACAACGCATTTGAATGAATCCAAACAGTCTTTTATTGTAAAGCGCTTTTCCACCTCCAAGGTGCTCAAGCACATTTACCGACTGATGCCGCAGCATCAAGAGCAACTGGGGGTTCCGTATCTTGCCCATGGATACTTGGACATGATCACGGGAGGACGGAGGATAGAACCTGCAACCTTCAGGGTGGGAGATGACCAGTCTACCACCCGAGCCCTGCCGACCCACAAAGTCTCAGGAAAGTATCGAATCATAACACAAATGTATCAAGCCAAACCGAACACCGAATTTTGTGTATCGTTGGTAGATCTTGCGCAGGTTCACGGCCGAGACCAGGGATCTTGAAGGTTGGTGACCACCGTTGTAGACTTTACATCTGGTAGCATGGCTGTAGGTGACTTATTTCAGTGTCTTTCATTCCTACCTTCACAAACCGGAATGCAAGAGGAACTCCTGCGGTCACACAGGCTGAGGCTGCAGTGGAGGTAAACATCTTGGCCTCTTCCCTGAAGAAGGAAGAACGGGGTGGAGAAACGAGCCTGGAGGGATGAGCCGCTCTCGAACACAGACATGTGTTGGCGGTCAGTGAGACATCTAACAAAAACAAAGTTTATCATCAGCATTCTGCATCTCGACTCTGTTTTCACCCCGACTAAGCATAGACATACTTGTTGGAGATGAGGGAGTATCGATCAAGACTGTCACGGTCTGGTGAGTGAGAGGTGGAGCATTCCTCCAAAACAACCACCAAGCTGGGATCTTTCTTGTCCATAGAGACCTCCACATATAATGGTGAGGCCGCTGGAAGGACCACCACACCTGCTGCATAAGGCTCCTTATAGTCTGATTCCTTGAACAGGACCATGGAGGCTCCCAGTTTGGGACCTGAGCCAACAAGGACACCTTCCATCCTGTCAATAAAAGACAAATATACTCACAAGTTCTCCTCTCATTATTATGGGCTTGCATGCAAAGCGCAGCCTATCTTATACCTCATTTATTATGAGCCTGCTTGCGGAGCAATGCAATACCATTCTGTGTCAATGTAACCCTTATACTTGCCAGTATGGTGGCACCTCCAGGGCTCCAGGTTGGCGTGATGGATCGTCATTGACCTGGTGCTGACTGGGCCTTCAAGCAAACAGAACTCTCTTAAATATTGTACAAACATACTCCAACCTTTTGAAATGTGAAAGATGGAATGACATCATTGGTTCAACTCAATGGCAATTACACGATCCAATACTGATAAGATGGCAGCAACCTGTGATGATACGTCAGGCTACTCTAAATGTTTCTACTTAACTAGAATCATTCATTCATCTCACATTGCTAATGGTATCAATACTCACGTCAGGGTCGCGTTGATGGGTACTTTCAGTCTGCTGTGTGTGTCCAGGGGATACACGCATGAGAAAGGAAAAGTCATGGGCAGAGAGGAAGGACTGTTGTTTGCTGGGTCGATGAACAACGTGTTGGAGTAGATGACATGTGTGCCGTTGGTCTGAAAAACAGATGAGAACATTTCATCACATAGAGCCTTTTATTGTGAAGAGATGAACAAGGACTTTAGTCGCAAGACTTGAAAAATGGGAGAAAGGTAAACAATTTGTTCCACCCCTTGTTCTCATCAAGACTAAATGCAAATCTTAATGTAGGACTGTTAATCGATTAAGCTATTTAATTGACATGATTGCATTTTGCGAAGCCAATGCATGCAGCATCAGCAATTACCTTCTGGACGTGGCACAACTCACGCACAACCCACCGCCACTGCGAGCAGACTCCCCGCCGCACATGTCCATCATCTCCTGGTGTAAAGTATTAACTACACCAGGCAGATTAGCAGCGTATTCAGCAATGTTTCGTCTTAGGTGCTTAAAGGCATATATCGACTATATTGTTGTGCGGAAATTACAGCAACCGTGATGCTAACTCTAGCGAGCGCTAATTCGACATACTTTGTGACAACCCGACTCTCAGCGACACAAATAACTTTGGTCTTGTCGAGAGGGCATCTGCCAGGGCTGTGAAGCTAAACTTGAAAAATACCCTTTTCTTTGCCCACTTCGCCTCAATATTTGTTCCCGCTTCTCGCTCCACATGAGCTGCCAAGCTGCCACGTTTCCTCAAACTACGGTGTGGGCCGAGGCTCCAACAGGAAGTGCGCATGTTAATAGCTAGTCACAAAGATTTGTGCCGTGAAAGTAAACTACCTTTAACGCGTTGACTTCGACAGCCATATTTGCCTTGGACGTGAAATAAAATGTCTCCAGTACGCATGTGTCTGTTCTCTTTACCTTCATTGTGTTTCCACAGGCACCTTCCTGAGCATCAACTTTGTACCACACGACACCATCTTGCTTCGTGGCCTGGGAACACTTGAGGGCTTCCAGGTGGCCACTGAGCGGGTTATGACCAGTGCTTCTTAGGCCAGCGGAATCCACGCCCACTTGGATTTTGTCAGAGCCACAATTAAGGTGAGTGAGTGAACGATCCAATTCTAAACAAAAGATTAAGGGGCAAATATGAAGATACATGACAAATATACATCCCAAATATCATTGCTGAACATCATGACATTAATCATAGAGTAGACTTTACATCTGGGAGCATGGCTGCTCTTATCAGGAGGTGACTAACATTCTTACACCACCTGCTGTAGGTCCACACTGAAGATTTCTTTCTTCATGCTTACCTTCACAATACGGAGTGCAAGAGGAACTCCTGCGGTCACACAGGCTGAGGCTGCAGTGGAGGTAAACATCTCGGTATTGCGGCCAAAAACGGAAGAAGAGGGTGGAGAAACGAGCCTGGAGGGATGAGCTGCTCTCAAAGGGACATCTGACAAAACAAAGTTGATCATCAGCATTCTGCATCGTGTCTTGGAGTATTCACCCCAACTAAGCATAGACATACTTGTTGGAGATGATGGAGTATCGATCAAGACTGTCACGGTCTAACGAGTGAGAGGCAAAGCATTCCTCCAAAACAACCACCAAGCTGGGATCTCTCATAGAGACCTCCACATATAATGGAGAGCCCACTGGAAGGACCACCACACCTGCTGGATAAGGCTTCTTATAGTCTGATTCCTTGAACAGGACCATAGAGGCTCCCAGTTTGGGACCTGAGCCAACAAAGACACCATCCTTCCTGTAAATCAAAGACACGTTTTACACGTTAGTTTTTGAGCCCTGACAGGTTTTGAATTTTAAATTTCGGTGTTCACACTTTCTGACCTTCAGCTTAAGTTTATGTGTTGTGTTAACCTCAGGCTGGTCATGATGCATTCACTTCACCAAGTTGAATTTTAAAACTAAAGGGGACTGCTTTCCATTGTGGATGGATAATAAGCCCAGTTTTAAGGCAATTTGCTGTGTGATTGGACTAAACATGTTTTACAGTCTACTTATGTGGGCCTGCTCACGGAACATTGTGTGTAAATACAACCCTGATACTTGCCAGTGTGGTAGCACCCCCTGGGCTTTGTCTTGGTGTGATGGACCATCAGGGACCTGGTGCTGACCATCCTCTTCATCAGGCCTTCAGGCAAACAGACCTCCTCTCAGTACCAAAATCCAGTATAAATATTGTACAAACATACTCCAATATGAAACGTGAAAGTACTTAATAGTAGTTACACAATACAATACTGATGGCCATCCTGTGAGGATACAACGTCAGGCTATTTAAAATGTTTCTACTTCACTAGAATCATTCTAAATCATCTCACATTGCTAATTGTATCAATACTCACGTCAGGATCGCTCTGATGGGTGAGCTCAGTCTGGTGTGTGTGTCCAGGGGATACACGCATGAGAAAGGAAAGCCCATGAACAGAGAGACAGGACTCTTGAAGACTGGATAGATGTACAAGGTGTTGGAGTAGATGACATGTGTGCCGTTGGTCTGAAAAACAGATGAGAACATTTCATCACATACAGCCTTTTATTGTGAAGAGATGATCAAGGACTTTAGTCCAGATGTGTGTCTGCTTTTTACCTTCATTTTGTTTCCACAGGTACCTTCCTCAGTGTCAACTTTGTACCACACGACACTGTATTGCTCTATGTTCCAGAAACACATGGCTTGTGCCAGGTGGCCAAGGAGTGGGTTAAAACCAGCGCGTCTTGTGCTAACTGAATCCACACCCACTCCGATTTCGTCAGAGTCACAAATAATGTCACTGAGGAATGGAGGATCCAATTCTAAAGAAAACATGATGGGGACAGCCATTTCATTTCCTGTGTGTTATATGCCACAATATGAAAATACATGTCACCTTCACAAATATCACATTGCTGTAGATCATGACATGGATCATCCTAGACTTTACATGTGCTAGCATGGGCGCTCATAGCAGGAGGTGACTAATATTGTTACACCACATGGGTCCAGACTAAAGGTTTCACTGTCTTTTATTTTACCTTCACAATCCGGAATGCAAGAGGAACTCTTGCGGTCACACAGGATGAAGCTGCAGTGGAGGTAAACATCTTGTAATTCTCTATGAAAAGCGAAGGGTAGGGTGGAGAAACGAGCCTGGTGGGATGAGCCACTCTTAAACTCAAACACTTGTTGGCGGTCAGTGGGACATCTAAGAAAAACAAAGTTTATCATCAGCATTCTGCATCGTGTCTTGGAGTATTCACCCCAACTAAGCATAGACATACTTGTTGGAGATGATGGAGTATCGATCAAGTTTGCCACGGTCTGGTGAGCGAGCGACAAAGCATTCCTCCAAAACAACCACCAAGCTGGGCTCTCTCATAGAGACCTCCACATATAATGGAGAGCCCACTGGAAGGACCACCACACCTGCTGGATAAGGCTTCTTATAGTCTGATTCCTTGAACAGGACCATAGAGGCTCCCAGTTTGGGACCTGAGCCAACAAAGACACCATCCTTCCTGTAAATCAAAGACACGTTTTACACGTTAGTTTTTGAGTCCTGACAGGTTTTGAATTTTAAATTTCGGTGTTCACACTTTCTGACCTTCAGCTTAAGTTTATGTGTTGTGTTAACCTCAGGCTGGTCATGATGCATTCACTTCACCAAGTTGCATTTTAAAACTAAAGGGGACTGCTTTCCATTGTGGATGGATAATAAGCCCAGTTTTAAGGCAATTTGCTGTGTGATTGGACTAAACATGTTTTACAGTCTACTTATGTGGGCCTGCTCACGGAACATTGTGTGTAAATACAACCCTGATACTTGCCAGTATGGTAGCACCCCCTGGGCTTTGTCTTGGTGTGATGGACCATCAGGGACCTGGTGCTGACCAAACCTTCCCATGGCCCTTCAGGCAAACAGACCTCCTCTCAGTACCAAAATCCAGTATAAATATTGTACAAACATACTCCAATATGAAACGTGAAAGTACTTAATAGTAGTTACACAATACAATACTGATGGCCATCCTGTGAGGATACAACGTCAGGCTATTTAAAATGTTTCTACTTCACTAGAATCATTCTAAATCATCTCACATTGCTAATTGTATCAATACTCACTTCATGAATGTTCTGATGGGTGAGTTCAGTCTGGTGTGTGTGTCCAGGGGATACACGCATGAGAAAGGAAAGCCCATGGGCAGAGAGTAAGGACTATTCTTGGCTGGATCGATGAATAACGTGTTGGAGTAGATGACATGTGTGCCGTTGGTCTGAAAAACAGATGAGAACATTTCATCACATACAGCCTTTTATTGTGAAGAGATGATCAAGGACTTTAGTCCAGATGTGTGTCTGCTTTTTACCTTCATTTTGTTTCCACAGGTACCTTCCTCAGTGTCAGCTTTGTACCACACGACACTTGATTGCTTTATGGCCTGGAAACACTTGGGGTCTGCCAGTCTGCCACGGAGTGGGTTATAACCAGCGCGTCTTGTGCTAACTGAATCCACACCCACTCCGATTTCGTCAGAGTCACAAATAATGTCACTGAGGAATGGAGGATCCAATTCTAAAGAAAACATGATGGGGACAGCCATTTCATTTCCTGTGTGTTATATGCCACAATATGAAAATACATGTCACCTTCACAAATATCACATTGCTGTAGATCATGACATGGATCATCCTAGACTTTACATGTGCTAGCATGGGCGCTCATAGCAGGAGGTGACTAATATTGTTACACCACATGGGTCCAGACTAAAGGTTTCACTGTCTTTCATTTTACCTTCACAATCCGGAATGCAAGAGGAACTCTTGCGGTCACACAGGATGAAGCTGCAGTTGAGGTAAACATCTTGGTATTCTCCCTGAAAAGCGAAGGGTAGGGTGGAGAAACGAGCCTGGTGGGATGAGCCACTCTTAAACTCAAACACTTGTTGGCGGTCAGTGGGACATCTAAGAAAAACAAAGTTTATCATCAGCATTCTGCATCGTGTCTTGGAGTATTCACCCCAACTAAGCATAGACATACTTGTTGGAGATGATGGAGTATCGATCAAGTTTGCCACGGTCTGGTGAGCGAGAGACAAAGCATTCCTCCAAAACAACCACCAAGCTGGGATCTCTCATAGAGACCTCCACATATAATGGAGAGCCCACTGGAAGGACCACCACACCTGCTGGATAAGGCTTCTTATAGTCTGATTCCTTGAACAGGACCATAGAGGCTCCCAGTTTGGGACCTGAGCCAACAAAGACACCATCCTTCCTGTAAATCAAAGACACATAAAAAGACACGTTTTACACGTTAGTTTTTGAGCCCTGACAGGTTTTGAATTTTAAATTTCGGTGTTCACACTTTCTGACCTTCAGCTTAAGTTTATGTGTTGTGTTAACCTCAGGCTGGTCATGATGCATTCACTTCACCAAGTTGCATTTTAAAACTAAAGGGGACTGCTTTCCATTGTGGATGGATAATAAGCCCAGTTTTAAGGCAATTTGCTGTGTGATTGGACTAAACATGTTTTACAGTCTACTTATGTGGGCCTGCTCACGGAACGTTGTGTGTAAATACAACCCTGATACTTGCCAGTGTGGTAGCACCCCCTGGGCTTTGTCTTGGTGTGATGGACCATCAGGGACCTGGTGCTGACCATCCTCTTCATCAGGCCTTCAAGCAAACAGACCTCCTCTCAGTACCAAAATCCAGTATAAATATTGTACAAACATACTCCAATATGAAACGTGAAAGTACTTAATAGTAGTTACACAATACAATACTGATGGCCATCCTGTGAGGATACAACGTCAGGCTATTTAAAATGTTTCTACTTCTGTAGCCCATTTGAAAATATGGTGTCCACATATAGATTTAATTTAGTGTTTGCGGTCAAATATGCTATATAAATGTGCAGAATTTAATATTTCTGAAATGTGGTGGTGGTATGTATTGGTGACATTTGTGGATGTGGATTTGCAGTTTGTGTTGTACAGCGTGAGGTGGAACCTTTGTGTCTCTTCAGTTGCGGCAGGACCCATATACGGAGACACTTCCTGTATTGCGTCAGACACAATCTACAATGGAACGCTACACGTACTCATTTTGCTGTTCTGCCTGCATTTCCGGGCCGCACGGTGGTCTAGCGGTTAGCATGTTGGCCAACACAGTGACAGACTGGAGATCTGTAAAACGAGGGTTCCATTTCTGTGTGGAGTTTGCATGTTCTCCCCGTGTGTGGGGGGGTTTTCTGGGTATTCCGGTTTCCTCCCACATTCCAAAAACATGCATGTTAGCTTCATAGCTTCATTGGCGACTCTAAATTGCCATAGGTATGAATGTGAGTGTGAAGGGTTGTCTAGATGTGCCCTGCCATTGGCTGGCCACCAGTCCAGGGTATACCCCACCTGTCAGCTGGGATAGGCTCCAGTATGTCCCGGTGACCCTAAAGAGGATGCCTGCATTTCCATTCAGGTGGGTAAATTGTACAAAAACAACAGAATAAGTCCATATAAGTACTTGTGTTCATGTTAGGATGTGTATTGTCACACTATCCGCTGATTTAATTTGGTAAAATAAGTGAAAGTTAGAAAGTTTGTCGTAAAACATCAGAGGCAAAGCCGCTGCTCCGTGTCGTCGAATTGGCGGGAGGTAGAACTCTTGGTTAGATCGCCATCCAGTGGAACTACGGGGTATTGCAATTGTCATTAAAATGGATTCATGGCGAAAGTGTTTGTGAAGAACATTAAAAATAGTGTAAGTGAAATATGTTACAAGAAACGTTACCATGATACACAATCACATACTTTGTGAGGAATATTCCAGTAACCTGAGGGATTCCAGATGTTTATGTACAAGTGTGAACATTTAAGAGGACATAAGTCATCAAGCAAGCATGTCATAGAATGCATTAAAAGGGTTATTAGAACAAATAAATACAATTAATGGTAATTTGTGCCAAAATATAGTTGTGTTGGTCACAATGAAGTGAGATTATACGAAAATGTGAAATGTACAAGTTATGTTAAAGTAAAGAGGGATTAAGGACAGAAATGCAAATAACTTATGACTTGAAACATGGATTTTGGTCATGACTTTTGTGTGTGTTAAATAAAGAGACGCAATCTGCAAGGAAACGCTACATGTCGTCCTCATTTTGCTGTTCTGCCTGCATTTCCATTCAGGTAATTTATCTGCCTTATGGTGCCCACGCCTGGGACCCGTAACACTTACTAGAATCATTCTAAATCATCTCACATTGCTAATTGTATCAATACTCACGTCAGAATCGTTCTGAAGGGTGAGTTCAGTCTGGTGTGTGTGTCCAGGGGATACACGCATGAGAAAGGAAAGCCCATGGGCAGAGAGTAAGGACTATTCTTGGCTGGATCGATGAATAACGTGTTGGAGTAGATGACATGTGTGCCGTTGGTCTGAAAAACAGATGAGAACATTTCATCACATACAGCCTTTTATTGTGAAGAGATGATCAAGGACTTTAGTCCAGATGTGTGTCTGCTTTTTACCTTCATTTTGTTTCCACAGGTACCTTCCTCAGTGTCAACTTTGTACCACACGACACTTGATTGCTCTATGGCCTGGAAACACTTGGGGTCTGCCAGTCTGCCACGGAGTGGGTTATAACCAGCGCGTCTTGTGCTAACTGAATCCACACCCACTCCGATTTCGTCAGAGTCACAAATAATGTCACTGAGGAATGGAGGATCCAATTCTAAAGAAAACATGATGGGGACAGCCATTTCATTTCCTGTGTGTTATATGCCACAATATGAAAATACATGTCACCTTCACAAATATCACATTGCTGTAGATCATGACATGGATCATCCTAGACTTTACATGTGCTAGCATGGGCGCTCATAGCAGGAGGTGACTAATATTGTTACACCACATGGGTCCAGACTAAAGGTTTCACTGTCTTTCATTTTACCTTCACAATCCGGAATGCAAGAGGAACTCTTGCGGTCACACAGGATGAAGCTGCAGTTGAGGTAAACATCTTGGTATTCTCCCTGAAAAGCGAAGGGTAGGGTGGAGAAACGAGCCTGGTGGGATGAGCCACTCTTAAACTCAAACACTTGTTGGCGGTCAGTGGGACATCTAAGAAAAACAAAGTTGATCATCAGCATTCTGCATCGTGTCTTGGAGTATTCACCCCAACTAAGCATAGACATACTTGTTGGAGATGATGGAGTATCGATCAAGACTGTCACGGTCTAACGAGTGAGAGGCAAAGCATTCCTCCAAAACAACCACCAAGCTGGGATCTCTCATAGAGACCTCCACATATAATGGAGAGCCCACTGGAAGGACCACCACACCTGCTGGATAAGGCTTCTTATAGTCTGATTCCTTGAACAGGACCATAGAGGCTCCCAGTTTGGGACCTGAGCCAACAAAGACACCATCCTTCCTGTAAATCAAAGACACGTTTTACACGTTAGTTTTTGAGCCCTGACAGGTTTTGAATTTTAAATTTCGGTGTTCACACTTTCTGACCTTCAGCTTAAGTTTATGTGTTGTGTTAACCTCAGGCTGGTCATGATGCATTCACTTCACCAAGTTGCATTTTAAAACTAAAAGGGGACTGCTTTCCATTGTGGATGGATAATAAGCCCAGTTTTAAGGCAATTTGCTGTGTGATTGGACTAAACATGTTTTACAGTCTACTTATGTGGGCCTGCTCACGGAACATTGTGTGTAAATATAACCCTGATACTTGCCAGTATGGTAGCACCCCCTGGGCTTTGTCTTGGTGTGATGGACCATCAGGGACCTGGTGCTGACCATCCTCTTCATCAGGCCTTCAAGCAAACAGACCTCCTCTCAGTACCAAAATCCAGTATAAATATTGTACAAACATACTCCAATATGAAACGTGAAAGTACTTAATAGTAGTTACACAATACAATACTGATGGCCATCCTGTGAGGATACAACGTCAGGCTATTTAAAATGTTTCTACTTCTGTAGCCCATTTGAAAATATGGTGTCCACATATAGATTTAATTTAGTGTTTGCGGTCAAATATGCTATATAAATGTGCAGAATTTAATATTTCTGAAATGTGGTGGTGGTATGTATTGGTGACATTTGTGGATGTGGATTTGCAGTTTGTGTTGTACAGCGTGAGGTGGAACCTTTGTGTCTCTTCAGTTGCGGCAGGACCCATATACGGAGACACTTCCTGTATTGCGTCAGACACAATCTACAATGGAACGCTACACGTACTCATTTTGCTGTTCTGCCTGCATTTCCGGGCCGCACGGTGGTCTAGCGGTTAGCATGTTGGCCAACACAGTGACAGACTGGAGATCTGTAAAACGAGGGTTCCATTTCTGTGTGGAGTTTGCATGTTCTCCCCGTGTGTGGGGGGGTTTTCTCCGGGTATTCCGGTTTCCTCCCACATTCCAAAAACATGCATGTTAGCTTCACAGCTTCATTGGCGACTCTAAATTGCCATAGGTATGAATGTGAGTGTGAAGGGTTGTCTAGATGTGCCCTGCCATTGGCTGGCCACCAGTCCAGGGTATACCCCACCTGTCAGCTGGGATAGGCTCCAGTATGTCCCGGTGACCCTAAAGAGGATGCCTGCATTTCCATTCAGGTGGGTAAATTGTACAAAAACAACAGAATAAGTCCATATAAGTACTTGTGTTCATGTTAGGATGTGTATTGTCACACTATCCGCTGATTTAATTTGGTAAAATAAGTGAAAGTTAGAAAGTTTGTCGTAAAACATCAGAGGCAAAGCCGCTGCTCCGTGTCGTCGAATTGGCGGGAGGTAGAACTCTTGGTTAGATCGCCATCCAGTGGAACTACGGGGTATTGCAATTGTCATTAAAATGGATTCATGGCGAAAGTGTTTGTGAAGAACATTAAAAATAGTGTAAGTGAAATATGTTACAAGAAACGTTACCATGATACACAATCACATACTTTGTGAGGAATATTCCAGTAACCTGAGGGATTCCAGATGTTTATGTACAAGTGTGAACATTTAAGAGGACATAAGTCATCAAGCAAGCATGTCATAGAATGCATTAAAAGGGTTATTAGAACAAATAAATACAATTAATGGTAATTTGTGCCAAAATATAGTTGTGTTGGTCACAATGAAGTGAGATTATACGGAAATGTGAAATGTACAAGTTATGTTAAAGTAAAGAGGGATTAAGGACAGAAATGCAAATAACTTATGACTTGAAACATATGTATTTTGGTCATGACTTTTGTGTGTGTTAAATAAAGAGACGCAATCTGCAAGGAAACGCTACATGTCATCCTCATTTTGCTGTTCTGCCTGCATTTCCATTCAGGTAATTTATCTGCCTTATGGTGCCCACGCCTGGGACCCGTAACACTTACTAGAATCATTCTAAATCATCTCACATTGCTAATTGTATCAATACTCACGTCAGAATCGTTCTGAAGGGTGAGTTCAGTCTGGTGTGTGTGTCCAGGGGATACACGCATGAGAAAGGAAAGCCCATGGGCAGAGAGTAAGGACTATTCTTGGCTGGATTGATGAATAACGTGTTGGAGTAGATGACATGTGTGCTGTTGGTCTGAAAAACAGATGAGAACATTTCATCACATACAGCCTTTTATTGTGAAGAGATGATCAAGGACTTTAGTCCAGATGTGTGTCTGCTTTTTACCTTCATTTTGTTTCCACAGGTACCTTCCTCAGTGTCAACTTTGTACCACACGACACTTGATTGCTCTATGGCCTGGAAACACTTGGGGTCTGCCAGTCTGCCACGGAGTGGGTTATAACCAGCGCGTCTTGTGCTAACTGAATCCACACCCACTCCGATTTCGTCAGAGTCACAAATAATGTCACTGAGGAATGGAGGATCCAATTCTAAAGAAAACATGATGGGGACAGCCATTTCATTTCCTGTGTGTTATATGCCACAATATGAAAATACATGTCACCTTCACAAATATCACATTGCTGTAGATCATGACATGGATCATCCTAGACTTTACATGTGCTAGCATGGGCGCTCATAGCAGGAGGTGACTAATATTGTTACACCACATGGGTCCAGACTAAAGGTTTCACTGTCTTTCATTTTACCTTCACAATCCGGAATGCAAGAGGAACTCTTGTGGTCACACAGGATGAAGCTGCAGTGGAGGTAAACATCTTGGTATTCTCCCTGAAAAGCGAAGGGTAGGGTGGAGAAACGAGCCTGGTGGGATGAGCCACTCTTAAACTCAAACACTTGTTGGCGGTCAGTGGGACATCTAAGAAAAACAAAGTTGATCATCAGCATTCTGCATCGTGTCTTGGAGTATTCACCCCAACTAAGCATAGACATACTTGTTGGAGATGATGGAGTATCGATCAAGACTGTCACGGTCTAACGAGTGAGAGGCAAAACATTCCTCCAAAACAAACACCAAGCTGGGATCTCTCATAGAGACCTCCACATATAATGGAGAGCCCACTGGAAGGACCACCACACCTGCTGGATAAGGCTTCTTATAGTCTGATTCCTTGAACAGGACCATAGAGGCTCCCAGTTTGGGACCTGAGCCAACAAAGACACCATCCTTCCTGTAAATCAAAGACACGTTTTACACGTTAGTTTTTGAGCCCTGACAGGTTTTGAATTTTAAATTTCGGTGTTCACACTTTCTGACCTTCAGCTTAAGTTTATGTGTTGTGTTAACCTCAGGCTGGTCATGATGCATTCACTTCACCAAGTTGCATTTTAAAACTAAAAGGGGACTGCTTTCCATTGTGGATGGATAATAAGCCCAGTTTTAAGGCAATTTGCTGTGTGATTGGACTAAACATGTTTTACAGTCTACTTATGTGGGCCTGCTCACGGAACATTGTGTGTAAATATAACCCTGATACTTGCCAGTATGGTAGCACCCCCTGGGCTTTGTCTTGGTGTGATGGACCATCAGGGACCTGGTGCTGACCATCCTCTTCATCAGGCCTTCAAGCAAACAGACCTCCTCTCAGTACCAAAATCCAGTATAAATATTGTACAAACATACTCCAATATGAAACGTGAAAGTACTTAATAGTAGTTACACAATACAATACTGATGGCCATCCTGTGAGGATACAACGTCAGGCTATTTAAAATGTTTCTACTTCTGTAGCCCATTTGAAAATATGGTGTCCACATATAGATTTAATTTAGTGTTTGCGGTCAAATATGCTATATAAATGTGCAGAATTTAATATTTCTGAAATGTGGTGGTGGTATGTATTGGTGACATTTGTGGATGTGGATTTGCAGTTTGTGTTGTACAGCGTGAGGTGGAACCTTTGTGTCTCTTCAGTTGCGGCAGGACCCATATACGGAGACACTTCCTGTATTGCGTCAGACACAATCTACAATGGAACGCTACACGTACTCATTTTGCTGTTCTGCCTGCATTTCCGGGCCGCACGGTGGTCTAGCGGTTAGCATGTTGGCCAACACAGTGACAGACTGGAGATCTGTAAAACGAGGGTTCCATTTCTGTGTGGAGTTTGCATGTTCTCCCCGTGTGTGGGGGGGTTTTCTCCGGGTATTCCGGTTTCCTCCCACATTCCAAAAACATGCATGTTAGCTTCATAGCTTCATTGGCGACTCTAAATTGCCATAGGTATGAATGTGAGTGTGAAGGGTTGTCTAGATGTGCCCTGCCATTGGCTGGCCACCAGTCCAGGGTATACCCCACCTGTCAGCTGGGATAGGCTCCAGTATGTCCCGGTGACCCTAAAGAGGATGCCTGCATTTCCATTCAGGTGGGTAAATTGTACAAAAACAACAGAATAAGTCCATATAAGTACTTGTGTTCATGTTAGGATGTGTATTGTCACACTATCCGCTGATTTAATTTGGTAAAATAAGTGAAAGTTAGAAAGTTTGTCGTAAAACATCAGAGGCAAAGCCGCTGCTCCGTGTCGTCGAATTGGCGGGAGGTAGAACTCTTGGTTAGATCGCCATCCAGTGGAACTACGGGGTATTGCAATTGTCATTAAAATGGATTCATGGCGAAAGTGTTTGTGAAGAACATTAAAAATAGTGTAAGTGAAATATGTTACAAGAAACGTTACCATGATACACAATCACATACTTTGTGAGGAATATTCCAGTAACCTGAGGGATTCCAGATGTTTATGTACACGTGTGAACATTTAAGAGGACATAAGTCATCAAGCAAGCATGTCATAGAATGCATTAAAAGGGTTATTAGAACAAATAAATACAATTAATGGTAATTTGTGCCAAAATATAGTTGTGTTGGTCACAATGAAGTGAGATTATATGGAAATGTGAAATGTACAAGTTATGTTAAAGAGGGATTAAGGACAGAAATGCAAATAACTTATGACTTGAAACATGTATTTTGGTCATGACTTTTGTGTGTGTTAAATAAAGAGACGCAATCTGCAAGGAAACGCTACATGTCGTCCTCATTTTGCTGTTCTGCCTGCATTTCCATTCAGGTAATTTATCTGCCTTATGGTGCCCACGCCTGGGACCCGTAACACTTACTAGAATCATTCTAAATCATCTCACATTGCTAATTGTATCAATACTCACGTCAGAATCGTTCTGAAGGGTGAGTTCAGTCTGGTGTGTGTGTCCAGGGGATACACGCATGAGAAAGGAAAGCCCATGGGCAGAGAGTAAGGACTATTCTTGGCTGGATCGATGAATAACGTGTTGGAGTAGATGACATGTGTGCCGTTGGTCTGAAAAACAGATGAGAACATTTCATCACATACAGCCTTTTATTGTGAAGAGATGATCAAGGACTTTAGTCCAGATGTGTGTCTGCTTTTTACCTTCATTTTGTTTCCACAGGTACCTTCCTCAGTGTCAACTTTGTACCACACGACACTTGATTGCTCTATGGCCTGGAAACACTTGGGGTCTGCCAGTCTGCCACGGAGTGGGTTATAACCAGCGCGTCTTGTGCTAACTGAATCCACACCCACTCCGATTTCGTCAGAGTCACAAATAATGTCACTGAGGAATGGAGGATCCAATTCTAAAGAAAACATGATGGGGACAGCCATTTCATTTCCTGTGTGTTATATGCCACAATATGAAAATACATGTCACCTTCACAAATATCACATTGCTGTAGATCATGACATGGATCATCCTAGACTTTACATGTGCTAGCATGGGCGCTCATAGCAGGAGGTGACTAATATTGTTACACCACATGGGTCCAGACTAAAGGTTTCACTGTCTTTCATTTTACCTTCACAATCCGGAATGCAAGAGGAACTCTTGCGGTCACACAGGATGAAGCTGCAGTGGAGGTAAACATCTTGGTATTCTCCCTGAAAAGCGAAGGGTAGGGTGGAGAAACGAGCCTGGTGGGATGAGCCACTCTTAAACTCAAACACTTGTTGGCGGTCAGTGGGACATCTAAGAAAAACAAAGTTTATCATCAGCATTCTGCATCGTGTCTTGGAGTATTCACCCCAACTAAGCATAGACATACTTGTTGGAGATGATGGAGTATCGATCAAGTTTGCCACGGTCTGGTGAGCGAGCGACAAAGCATTCCTCCAAAACAACCACCAAGCTGGGATCTCTCATAGAGACCTCCACATATAATGGAGAGCCCACTGGAAGGACCACCACACCTGCTGGATAAGGCTTTTTATAGTCTGATTCCTTGAACAGGACCATAGAGGCTCCCAGTTTGGGACCTGAGCCGACAAAGACAACATCCTTCCTGTAAAGCAAAGACACATAGTCTCATAAGACAAGTTCTCCTCTCATTATTATGGGCCTACATGCAAAGTGCAGCCCGTCTTATTATACCTCATATTTATGTAACGGGTAGGACTCTAATTTGCGACCACTCAGTGTGTTCATGTACTTTGCCGATGCCGTGGATTAAACAAACTTATTTATTCTTCATTCATTAGTTGTCTCTGAGGCCGCACGGTGAATGTTGGCCAACACAGTAACAGTCTGGAGATGGGAAGACCTGGGTTGGATTCTCCCTTGGGCATTTCTTTGTGGAGTTTGCATGTTCTCCCCGTGTGTGGGGGGGGGGTTTCTGGGTACTCCGGTTTCCTCCCACATTCCAAAAACATGCCTGTTAGCTTCATTGGAGACTCTAAATGGTCCATAGGTATGAATGTGAGTGTTTGTCTATATGTGCCCTGCCATTGGCTGGACACCAGTCCAGGGTGTACCCCGACTGTCGCCCCAAGTCAGCTGGGATAGGCTCCAGCATGCCCCCGCGACCCTAATGAGGAGAAGTGGCATAGAAAATGGATGGATGGATGGAGAGGGGAGGTACGTACAGGCCCTCCATTGGGCGATAGTGTAGGTCCACACTAGACAATTCATTTTGCATGATTGCACTTTGGATTTTCAAACTAAAGTTTATTTTAAGAGTTTGCATAGATGCTTAAAAGGATAGTTTGTATTTGTTGACATGAAGCTGTATGACATCCCAGCAGTGGAGTCAATAAAACAGTGACAGACCCTCCCCAATTGGTCCCCCACGCTAAATAATACAAGACGGAACGCCACGGCCATCTTGTTTCTGTGTTTGTTCCACAGTGGAAGAAGATGTGAGCTTCAGTGCGCAGGGAGATTTTTTTGAGGGACCAACTGGGAGACCGAGTGGCTGTTGCTGTGGGGTGGGGATGTCCTACAACTTCATGTCAAAAATCCATACTATCCCTTCAAAGGTGCCATCTGAGCAGTGCTCTAACATTCTGTGTCAATGTAACCCTTATACTTGCCAGTATGGTGGTGGCACCTCCGGGGCTCCAGATTGGAGTGATGGATCATCCTGGTGCTGATTAACCTTTCCACTGCCCCTTCAAGCAAACAGAACTCCGTCACTTTCAAAATAAAATATCAATATTGTACAAACATACCCCGGAAATGTAAAAGATACATTTAATTTGTTGAAATAAAAAGTAATTCCACAATACAATGCTGATCTAAGATGGCAGCAACCTGTGAGGATACAACGTCAGGCTATTTAAAATGTTTCTACTTCACTAGAATCATTCTAAATCATCTCACATTGCTGATTGTATCAATACTCACGGCAGGATCGTTCTGATGGGTGAGTTCAGTCTGGTGTGTGTGGCCAGGGGATACACGCATGAGAAAGGCAACTTCATGGGATGAGAGACATCTTTGCTGAGATAGATGTACAACGTGTTGGAGTAGATGACATGTGTGCTGTTGGTCTGAAAAACAGATGAGAAAGTGAGATGATGACCAAACTTTAGTCCAGATGATTCCAAAACATAGGTCTTGAAAATGAGTAGGTGTGGGACGGACAGGAGAAAGGTTGTCATCAATACTAAATGCAAATCTTCTTGTTTGCCTTGGACATGAAATGAAATGTCTCCAGCACGTGTGTCTGCTTCTTTTTACCTGCACTTTGTTTCCACAGGTACCCGTCTGAGCATCAGTTTCGTACAACACGGTACCATTTTCATCCTTTGTCTGCAAACACTTGCTGTCTTCCAGGTGGCCATGGTATGGGTTATAAACAGCGACACTTATGTCAGTGGAATTCACGCCCACCAGGATTTTGTCAGATCCACAAGTGATGTGACTGAGGAATGGAGGAGCCAATTCTAAAGAAAACATGACAGGGACATTTTTTTCATTTTCTGTGTGTAATATGCCACATATGAAAATTCATGACAGTCACCTTCACAAATATCACACTGATGTAGATCATGACATGGATCACACTGTAGACCAGGGGTCAGAATCTTTTGGCTCAGAGCCACGAAAGCCACGTTTTTTAAAAATACATTTCCATGAGAGCCATATCATATTTTTTAACACTGAATACACCTAGGCTGCACGGTGGTGTAGTGGTTAGCATGGTGGCCACACAGTCACAGTGGGTTGGATTCTCCCTTGGACATTTCTGTGTGGAGTTTGCATGCTGTCCCCGTGTGTGGGGGGGTTTTCCGGGTACTCCGGTTTCCTCCCACATCCCAAAAACATGCATGTTAGCTTCACTGGAGACTCTAAATGGTCCATAGGTATGAATGTGAGTGTTTGTCTATATGTGCCCTGCCATTGGCTGGACACCAAGTCAGTGGGATAGGCTCCAGCATGCAACCCTAATGAGGATAAGCAGCATAGAAAATGGATGGATGGATGAATACAACTAAATGCGTGCATGTTTAGCCAAGATCAACTCGTTCAGAATAGTTACTGTTTTTTATCATGTTTTTATCCTGAAGCTAATCAATCAATAAAATCCTGCAGTGTGTTGTTTTGGCCATCAGCTGGTCTGGGGGGGTTGAAGTCTTCTCATTTATGTCCACTCAGGTTTGCTCGCCAGCTCCACTGTCGTACGAGTCCTTCCGAATCTTCATTCGGTGATGTTGCCCGGGCAACAGTAAAGCCGACCACCCGGATGTGTCCAAGTGCCGCTTTACATCACCGTTTCATCGACGACATTTTAACACTGCAAAACCCCCACCGCCAAATCTGCTGTCTCCACAAAGGGGAATTCCTCTGTCCATTCGTGCTATCAAATGTACCGTGTTCCCCATCTTTTTCATTTTGCCATCTTCTCGTCAAAAGCAAAGACGTAGATGGACGATGCATCGAGTGCGTTTGTCCACTGCTGCCATACGTAAATGCCGTCGCCATATTGGAGGTGTCAAGGCTGGGGTGCAAATGATTCAAGTTAATGTACTTACTTTCATAAAGCGCCTTTCTACAAAGACCTTTACGTTCATTCCTCTTGTTTATACATTCACACACACACTAATATGCTTGGCAAACAGAAGATCAAACAGTCTTTGCTGCCTAACTGTTTCCAAGGTATATTAGTGCACGTGTCAACGTATAAACGAGAGGAATTAAGGTAAACTTCCTTGTAGAAAGGCGCTATGAATGTACAGTATGTACATTTACTTGATTCATTTACAGCGCAGCCTTGACACATCCAACATGGCAGCCATGTTGACATACTGCTCAGCGCGCGATGTAGCGTCTATCTATGCCTATGGTCAAAAGTGTTTGCGCTAGCTAGGTGGGAAGCTTACTGCTTGACCACTCAATGACCCGGTAGGCTACCGCGTTAGCCAATTATAATCGTGTTTGGCCGTCTGACCCAAACACTGTCGACAGGCAGTTTTACTCCATCTACTGATAAAAATGCATCATAAGGTTTTATATTTTCAACAGTTTAACACCAAATATTTAAACCTTGTTTTTCAACTTCATACATTTTGGTAATATTATATTTATATTATTATTATATTATATAATATTATTTCCATAATAATTTCACTTGCTTGTATTTTCTGTAGATTTCTCTTGGAGATCAATCAAGTCTTTATTGATCCGTAACATATTTTCCCCCAACCTATTTTTCCAAAAAACAACTGTTGTTTCTCCTAAAATGACAGTTTTCCTCATAACATGACATAACATGACGAGCTTATTCTCATAAAATTGTTAAATTACAACTTTTTTCCATTAAGATTTGATCGGTTGATTGATTGGTTGATTGGTTTAATTTATTTCAAACATGCATATGTCTGAAAAGGAGTAGGAAAAAGCAGACCTTTTTTAATCCTATCCCCTTTTTGTAGCCCTCCCCTCACTGCAAGACATTTATAAATCTAGAGTCCTACGAAGAACACACGACCTCATCAAGGACAGCACACATCCACAACACTCATTATTCACACTCCTACCGTCAGGCAGACGCTACAGGAGTTTGAAGTCCAGGACCACAAGGCTGGCAAACAGCTTTTACCCACAGGCCATCAGGCTTCTCAACGAAGCACTCGCACACGCCGCACGCAACACACGCACACACTCATAGCACTTTATTATTTATTATTTATTTATTTGTATTATTTACTTGTATTAATGTCTCTTCTGTTGTTGTGGTTTAATTTATTGGTATTTATGTTTCTTATGTTCTTATTCTTTCTTGTGTTTTCTTTCTTTTCTTGGGAGAATGAACAGAATAAGAATGTCATTGCATGGTAGAACTGCTGTTTTACTATGCACATGACAATAAAACTCTTCAATCTTGAATCTCTTGAATATCCATGTCCTCTTTGAATTCAGAGCCAGAATCATTTTCCTTTGTGTTTGACATTGTTGCTAAGCAACGTCTTTGAACTTCAGCAGTTAGCTAGTTAGCTAGACTTGCTAGCAGTATCGGTACTTGTATCTGTACCTCTCGACTATCCAAGTTAAAGTTGGGGGATTCAGCAAGCAGCACTGATCTTGTGTTCATGAAGTGTCGTCAGGAAAGCACTAAAATAGTTAAAATTTCCACTTTCATCAGCAGAGCTCCTGCCATACACGTCCTTCCCCGTCAAGTATATATATATATATATATATATATATATATATATATATATATATATATATATATACAGTATATATATAATATATATTGGATTTTTGGATTTTATCCTCGTCAAATTATTTTTCCATTGCTGCTGACCTTTTTTTTAATTTCCCAACTATTTCAATTTTTATTGCAATAACATTTTGACTTTATTTTTTTAAATCTACATTTTTCCACAACTTCACCAAAAATTACATTATTCATTGTTTTGTTTTTCATTTTATGAGCCTTAAAATGTCTTCTCTTTAATATGTGTGATATTTAACATGTCATGCTTTAAGCTACTAAAATGTTATTTTTTCTCATCTTCAAGGCTATTCTCATTTACTTTGACTTTATTCTTATCAAAGTACAGTTTTACTCCATCTACTGATAAAAATGCATCATAAGGTTTTATATTTTCAACTTTTTTAACATTGGGATTTCTGCAACTTTTACTTTGAAAAAACAAATGTGTAAGAGCCAGAGGCAGACATCAAAGAGCCATGTGTGGCTCCTGAGCCATAGGTTCCCGACCCCTGCCGTAGGTTTTACGTGTAGTAGCATGGGTGTTCTTATCAAGAGGTGGCTAACATTCTGACACCACATGGGTTCACATTAAACATTCTATTTGATTGTAAAACATTCTTTGAATGGAACATACCTGCACAGTAGGCCTGATAACAAAGCCCTGGTTTGACCAGTTTGTAGACGTAGTAGTGAGAACACTTCTTCACATGGATGTTGGTCGTGTACCGGGAGCAATTACCCCACCAGGAACCATACACTGTGCGAGCTACAATTTCATTCCATTGTGTGGGATGAGGGTCTTTCATCCAGATGGCTGTATCGCCTCCACACCTGTATTCCTCTATGCATCTCTCAGGAATACGTGCACTCTTGCCCCCCAGGAGCAGACGATACCAGCCCTTCCACTCAACATCTCGGTCACATTTTAGGCTTTTCCGATCTGAAGCAAACTGTGTGTCTCGCCAGTGGTCATCCAGGGGGGTGTAGATCTCACAAGGGTCGGCACAACGCGTCTTCCCACCACGTTCAATGCAGTCCATGCCTGGTGGGCACACGATGCCGCCACACTTGGACTGGTACGCTGGTGAAGAAAAGACATCACATCGCTGCATGCAGCTGCTAGTTTGCATTTCTTTTCATTCATTCAAATGAAGGCGTGAAAAAGACTCCATGACTCTGACATGCACTGCCTTCACTCATACTGATTTTTTTTACATTTATTATTTTGCAGATTACAAAGCTAAGTTAGTGTGGAACCTTGGTTAGCGTACGCTTGTTGTGTCAGCCAGTTTTTTGGTTTATGTTCACGTTTTACGCCAGAATGTCGCCTACATTTTTCAGGTGTCTTGGATGGATGCTAAAAAAAGCAATAATTCAAGAATGTATTGATCATAACCTGATACCTGAAATCTTTGCAGCGGTGATCAGCAGGAGGAGGAACAGGAGCACCCCTCCAGGGGTCGCCATCTTGGCGCAAACGCAGCGTTCTACTGAAAGACAAGGCGTGATCAGACACATTTTACAAGAAGCAGTCCAGGAGTTGGTGACCATGTTTCACGTAGCACACAATAACTCAGCAAACACATCAATACGCCATCAATAAACACTGCAGCACACGTGCACGTTACGGCAACTTTGACACTTTGATATGTTGGAAAGATGCTAAGACAAAAAGTGCATTTCAGCTTTGTCATACAGGTGAAAAACATCTGGGATTGGCTGGCCTCTTGGGCAAAGTCAGCTGGGGTAGGCTCCAGCATATTCTCGTAAAATTACAATGACAATTTTTTTCAATTACCGTAATATTTTGATTTTATCCTCGTAAAATGTGTTTTTTTTCCATTGCTCCTGACTTTGTTTTTAATTTTCCAACTATTTCAACTGTTATTCCAAGAACATTTTGACTGTTTTGTAAATCCAACTTTTTGCACAACTTGATTGATCATAAATTACAACTTTCTTCATTGTTTTGTTTCTCATAGTACAACCTTAAAGTTGTCTTCTCTTTAATATGTGTAATATAGAACATCTGTCATGCTTTCAGCTACTAAAATGATGTTATTTTCCTCATCTACAAGGCTGTGCTCACTGAAACTTTTCCTTGGTAGATGAACAAGGAACGTCCCCCGCTTTGGAGGAATTTCATCAACGTTCCTGGGACAAAACATGAGGTACTCTTAGCACATCAATGCTGGAAGTCAAAGTGTTAATCCAGTGTCTGACCTTGTCAGAAGGGGAAAAAGATTTCTGAAAACAGTCAAAATATTTTGGAAAAATCAGTCATTTTACATATTGAGGCAAACAAAGCCAACAACGTAAGCTAACCAGAAAAGTCATTGGATGAGAAGAACCTAAATGAGGAAAAATAATTCATTTTATGAGCGTAAAGAGGATCCATTACAGGAAAAGGCATATTTTAAAAAGTGGTCATGTTATGTTCTTGCCAAAATCCTGCAAGAAAGAAACGTACAAGTTGAAATAGTTGGAAAATGTACAAAAACCCAGCAGAATCTTCATAACATGAGTTTATTCCTGGTCAATGTACTTTTCTTGCCCTTTTCTTCTTCAGATTTTCATTTTATTCTCACAACATTTCAGCTGCTGTTTTTGTCTTGCCATTTTTCTTCTCGCAATATTATGACTTTCATTTTCCAAAAATGACAACTTTATTTTCTTGTTTGTCATGATGGCTTGTTGAAAAGATGTTATGCTTGCACGTTATTCTCTTAAAATGACAACTTTTCTGGTGAGTCCAACTTTTTTCCATCAGTCTGCAACACGAAGCGTTTCAATGTCACCTGTATGCTTGTTTGAAATGGATGGAACCATCACCGCAACCAATATTTGGACCTAACTGCTATTTTTTCCATTCTTGCTGTTGTGTTCTTATTCAGTTCTATTTTTAGAAATGCATGCACTTTGGGCAGCCCTGCTTGATGCCTGCTTCAATGTCACACAGGAGAAGAGTATTTAAAAAACCTGAAGTTCCATTTTGCCTCAAAAGAATTGACATTTTTGCGCCATGACTGCTGTAATTTACTTTTGTTAAACCTTGTAGTTAACCTGAGCTGATTCTCATGCAATTACAGCTGCTCTTTATTTGCCAACCATTTCAAATTGCTTGTACATTTTTGTCTTGTACATTTATGACTCCAGTCCCGTAACATATAACTTTTTGCCCAACCTAAATTCCAAAGACCACTTTATTTTGTTTTGTTTCTCATCATTTATAACATTTGTTCTTTCATATTTCAACCCCATGCTACTAAAATGAGATTATTTTTCCTCATCATTTTGCGTCGTTGTTCTCCTAAATTCTATTTTTAGAAAGTGCTGCACTTTGGACAGCCCTGCTTCGGAGGCATTCTATCAATGTTGCTCGGACAAACCCCAGCAAAGATGATGCATCACGTGACGCCTGCCTCAGCGTCACACAGTATTATATTTCATACCATATATGATCACATGATGGCTTATTCTCAGCATGTTGTTGTGTTTCACATACACATCATTATACTGCTATATGTTGACCAGTAGAGGGCACTGTGGGACTGCGGATGGGACCAACAGGAGAGCGCGTGAGTGAGAGAGAAGTGAAGGAGAAAGTTAGAGTTGATGATGATGCAACCGAGCCTAGTTCTAAAGAACTACTCGGCTTGTTATTCTACACCACCCACAGGACACGTGTCATGTTCTATCCACCAACAAGAAATGAACATCTAACAACAAGTGATGGGAAACGATGGCTGTCGCTCACTCGTGACTCGCACATGCGCAACAAGTGGCTGCAAGAGAACGGGCTACTTTCATCACAACAAAGTTGGACGGCAAACTGTTGATATCATCGACATCGTGACGCCCAACACCTGACCACTTTTCTTTGGAAAAAAACCAAGCTATTAAGTTACACATTGTGGACGTTTGGTTTGGTCAAGTCTGAGCAGAACGGGGGCGCGCCGCGAGTGTCCGCCTGTAGAGGGCGCCAATCTGCCACACATAGGAAATGAAGTGACCACAAATACATGAGATTCTTTCTTTACACCTCTCGGCGCCCCCAAAACACCACCACCCTGGGCAATATTGCCCATGTGGCCCGCAGTCAGAACCGCCACTGCGCACGCGCACGCACACACACACACAGCAGAGCAGCTTTCCAAACATAGAAATTGTAATATAAAGCGGCTAAGTGCAAAAAGAGAAGTAGTGCTTCATATGATGAAACAGCCAGTTCGTTCATAATCCATGTCTCTGTCAAAGCATTCTATTTAATACGCCTTCATCCCTTCGATGAAGAAACACGTGGTAAAGTGAGCTGATGGAGCATACATTTCCATGTAAGTCAATACGAAATGACCAATGTTATGAATGATGACTTACCAGTGTGTGCGCTTGTGTGTGTGCGCGTGTTGGCGCTCTTCTCTCCCGCGTCCGCTTGGAGAAATAACTGCAGTCTAAAGCGATGCAGCCTTTCTATCAAGCGTGTCATTTAAAGCCATAAAAGATAGAAAAGATAGTTTCAGCAGCATCATAGAGCCTTGAAGGTAGTGACGGCGTATCCATGATGTCACGTGCTACGTGCATAGCAACGCCAGCGTCCCAACAACGCTCATAAAGTATGGATACGAATCGACGCATGAAAAAGTCACTTCCATATCATATATTACATACATGCAAGCTTTTCTGCTGCAAACCCCCGCCCCCCCCAAAAAACACCCCCCACGTAGCGCCGACGACACAGCAACACAGAGTCAGCAGTATTCCACTACTTGTCATGTGACGTGGACACTCTGTACCTACTTGTTCCACGTATATATTTGATAAGTTGATAGACAGCACATACTGGATTCCTGTCACCTTCTTTTCCACCTTCATGATGAGGGTTGCGTGTGATTGTGTACAAATCAGGTCGTTTGGGATTCATCGACAATAAGATGAACCTTCACAGCTTCAATAAACACACCACCACCAATATTCATACTATCTTGACAATCACAATATTATTATTATTGTATTATTATTATCATATCACAATAATCAGCAGACAGGGAGCGGGGGCCACACCCCAGCAGGCCCACAGCTATCCCCTCCCCGAGGATGGAGACTCCACCCCCACACCGACTGCCAGCCCCCGCAACACAGTAGAGGGTACAGGGAGGGAGACAGAGAGAGAGAGAGAGAGAGAGAGAGAGAGGAAAACCACCCCCGCCCCTCCCAGGTAGGAGACACGCCCCCCTCACCCACAGACCCAGAGAGAGAAAGATAATAAAGACTGAATGAAAATGGAATAAAGGAAGGATTTGAAAAGAAATGAAAAGACTGTCCAACACTACAGCCTGTTTTAGTGACGTCAAGTGAATCCTTTTTGGAAGGAGTTCTCTTGGAGATGAGGAAAGTATCTATCTAGCTATTTATCTATCTTCACCTCACACTGACCATCATGTGTTCACTTCACTTGAATGTGGAAGCTACCGTTCCAAGCACTACTTCCCATTGCGGATGGGTCATATGAAGCTACCCACAACAACCTGTCAACTGAGTGGTCTTCTCATGGAGCTGGACGAAGATGTTTCATGACGGCTTCAAAGGGACATGTGCTTGTCAGTTTTCCCTCCTTTCCTCTCCCACCCAGCCCCTCGTTTATGCAATGTAGCTTGAATAAATGTGGGTGAATGAATTTGGTGTCTGTGTAGCTCAGTTGCTAACACTTCCAATCCCACTTGTTCTTTCTCCGTCTTCAAACATGAAGTGAGCCCCAAATGGCGTCAATGAGCGCAGTCTTTGATTGCTTTGTCAATATGTTGCGGTCCTATCAATAACTCCATAGCTAACAGTGACGGAAGCTGAAGAGCGCTGCTAAACAAGTAGAAAGACAGCAACTTACTTGTTTCTGCAGAGGTGTGTTTGTGCTGCTCATCCCAAGAAGAAGAAGAAGAAAGTGTGCACGGATGTCGGGTGGAGCAGAGCTGATGACTTCCTGGTGCTGACTTCACGGTCACATGCCTGCTAGCGCTCAGGTCGGTCGGCAACATTGTTGACATCTTCCCCTGCGTCCACGCTGTCTTATCTCCTACTTCAAGGCCTCCAAGCATGCTTCAAGCATAGCCCTTCTCACCTGCAGCTTGGGGGAAAGAGCGCCTTACTTCACATCACCTTGTATGTTCCACCAGAGAAATCATTTAATCATCGTTTTAAGCCCTCGCCGTACACTTTAAACATTTTTCTCAGACAGGCATTAACATTTGATCACATTTCTCTCTTGTTGAAACACCCTCAAAGAAGTTCAAACCTTGGTTTGGTTTGGTTTAAATTGATTTGAACATGCGTGCAGGTTCCAGTGGAATACATCTCATCAATCATCCTTTCACTCTTCCACATGTCCAAAAGGAGTAGGAAGAAGCAAAGCTAAGTTAATCCTACCCCGCCCGCCCCCCATCCATTCCACACCTTGTACAGTACAGATTATCCACTTCCTGTATTCCATGGAATATTAAAAGATATAATAATCAGTGTAATAATAAATAATAATAAATCAAAACAAGCATGACAGAAGAATCAGTGTGATGATCAAGACTCTCCTGCTTGTATTCAGCAAACATCACCTGCTTGTATTGTTTGTGAATGTGCTCATCTCGGTACATTGTTTGACTTCCTTGCTCACTCCCTTCCATCATTTCATTCCACACACTGAAATGCTGTGGGTTCTGGCATCGAAGTGGTTTCACTTTCATTTTCCTATTGCTCCTCTCTGAGAGATTCAAAATTCAAGATTCAAGATTGAAGAGTTGTATTGTCATGTGCATAGTAAAACAGGTGGTTCTGCTATGCAATGAAATTCTTATTCTGTTCATTCTCCCAAGAAAAGAAAGAAAACACAAGAAAGAATAAGAAGATAAGAAACATAAATACCAATAAATTAAGCAACAACAACAGAAGAGACATTAATACAAGTAAATAATACAAATACATACATAAATAAATAATATAGAGAAATACTGTATGATGTTTTGAGGTAACGAGTTAACTTTATGCGTGATTTTGGCAGTTTGAAAATGTACTAAATCAGCTAATTTGAATATCTGCTTTTAAAAGTAAAGGGTTTGTGTGTTCTCTATACTTGGCATTATGAATGACTGATCCTCACCCATCTTTTTTGCAGTACATTGAGTGAGTGAAGATTGCTTTTATAATGACTGCCCTGTATCGCCGCATAAGTACGATATGGTAGATATGGATATGCTTCTATTTTTGATATGACATTTCCAACTCATTTTTTCATCTCTTATGATCCCCGGAAATGTATTTTCTTTCTTTCAATATCTACTCAGTCTATTTCTATTTGATCGTACTTCTTCTTTCTGCTATGTCCAAATAGCATTATTTTTGTTTTATTTAACTTCTGTTTTTATCAAACCATGACTTTAATATGACCTTTTCATCCTTGACCTTTTTAATGAGTTCTTGTGTGCTTTCCCCAGAACAAAAGGCAGTGGTATCATCCGTAAATAATACCAACTTTAAGTCCTTTGTCACTTTACAAATGTCGTTGATGTACAAATTGAACAGTTTTGGTCCCAATATGGACCCCTGGGGTACTCCAAACGTGATATTTAAACTTGCAGATGTGCATCCTCCTAGCTTGACTGAGGACGCTAAAGGCACGCCCCAGCAGTTGTATAAGTATATTTTATGTAATGGAGCCATCTATCCATCTGGGCAAGGACTACCGCGGTGCAGCAACATCCAGCGGATTACAAGGAAAGCTGGCCATCTTCCGCTCCTACTGCAGTAAAAACATTGCAGACAAACACATCCAGCCCAACCACATCACCAACATGGACGACGTGCCGCTCACTTTCCACATCCTGTTGAACCACAAGAGAGAAGACCAGCACGGTAGATACACACAACGGGACACGAGAAGTCGGCTTTTACTGTTGTGCTTGGTTGCCATGGTGATGGACAGAAATGGTGATGGACAGAAACTGTGGTGATTTTTAGGAGGAATATGCCACCCAAAGAAAAGTTTCCAGCCGGACCAATCAAAGGGGCTGGAAGGACGAGAAGATGGCTGAGTGGCTGAGTGACGTGCACAGAAAGAGACGGGATGTTTTTTTCACGTGTCACAAGTGCAGCAAATGAACTTGGAGCTTAACATCATTCCGGGAGGCTTGACGAATGAACTCCAACTGCTGGACATCGGTGTGAACACGGCGTTTAAAGTGAAGTTGCGAGCGGCGTGGGAGCGATGGATGACAGCTAGTGAACACAGCTTCACTAAGACTGGGAGCCAGCGCCGTGCGAGTTTCGCCACTATTTGTGAATGGATGTTAACACAGCGTTTAAAGTGAAGTTGCGAGCAGCGTGGGAGCGATGAATGACAGGTAGCGAACACAGCTTCACTCATGGATTGTGGATGCTTGGGCTAACGTGTCTGATGCACTGTTGTTCGAGCTGTCGCATCATTTCTGAGGAGCAACGAGACTGACTGACAATGACGACAGGGAACCTGGCGTGTTTGATGGAGAACTTGCCCAGCTGTTCATTTGGGATACAGAAGATGAGGACTTTGATGGATTTGTGGATGAGGATTGATCAAAAATAACGTGAGTGCATTGTTAAATACTTCAACCCAACTCAGTTTTGCTTCCGCTGGCTTTTTAAAACCATACCATAGCATGCATGCTAGCGTATTGTAGCATTGCTGGGGGAACTTCCTGTTCCCCAGCGTGCTTTGCTGTAGTGTTTTGGTGCAAACGCTCTTAAAGTTACATGTTTGAACGACATAGTTGTTAGTTATTGTTAAATTAAGTTATAATACGGTGCGCCTTGTGTATGTGTTCAATACAAAAATGCCACCTGTAACTGAGACTGTGCCTTTTAATACGGTGCACCTTATGGTTGTATTTTATGGTTGTGAAAATACGGTAATTTAGTTGTTAAAATATTGTATGGAAGGCTTTTGTAAGATCCATGAATCCTGCAACTGCACACCTTCCGTGGTCTATAGCGTTCGTGATTTCCATCAGTGCCATAGAAGTTAGTGTTAGCTCTGTATCCGTATTGACTACCTGCTAGCAGTTCGTTGTTGTTTATTAATTTGTCCAACCTGTAATTAAATAGCTTCTCGATAATTTTAGAATATTGAGGTAATCAGGAAACTGGTCGGTAATTTGTAAATTGATGTTTATCTCCATTTCTGAAAATTGGAACCACTTTAGCTATTTCCTTTTTATTAGGAAATGTTCCAGTCTGAAATGATAAGTTACTAATCTATGTTAACACTTCTACAATCTCATTGATGACCCTTTTCATTGTTTCCATTCCATTCCATGACAATCAGTTGACGTTTTTGTCTTAAAGTTGTTGACAATGTCAGTGATTTCCTTTTTAGTTCCAAGAGTGAGAAACATGGAATTGAGATTCTATCTATCTATGGTTTCGTCCATCGTCTGGAGTTTTGGAATTTCATCCTTCAGTTTTGGTCCAATATTTACTGAATAATTGTTGAACATTTCAACTACCTCATTCATTCATCCTTATCCTTCGTTTGAATTTTCATGATTAACCTACGGGGGGGACACACGAAATTATTAAGTGACTCACGCATATTTTTTCTCCTGTGACCGTGACGTTCCGTCCTGGTGCCATTCCGTCCTGGTGCCGTTCCGCTGTACTGTAGCATTTTGTATCCTTGGTAAAACATGTTGCTGCAGTCCTTGGAACTAAAGATTCATTTACAAAATAGCAAGCAAGCAAGCTACACTGAACAAAAGGGGTGGCCAAATATAAGACAAAAAGACTAGATTTTTGGGGAAAAAAACTACTTAAAACTAGTGAAATGATCTTTCAATGCAGCAAGTAAATATTACTTGGTATGAACTCCTAAATTAAAATTTCTCCGAAAGCTGAGGTTTACAATTTTTTAAAAATTAAAATTAAAGCTTTAGTCTGGAAATACTTATTTTTAGAATAAAATACTTCTTTTTTGACCTTATTACAGCTGGCAGGAAGTGAAATGTTCCTAAAATAAGAAATGTGAACATGTTTGGAAGTGAAAATGAGCTAACACTTAGCAGCAGGAATCCTTCCACACATGGCAGCAGCAAGGTGGGGGAAGTGTCTTGCCCCCCGCACACAATGACAGTGACTAGTTGGCAGATCTTGAAATAAGCCTAAATCCGTTTTAAATGCACAAAAGGGCTTTCCAAATATCAGATAAGCAGACTAAATATTGGGAATGAACACTTGAAACTAGTGAAATGATCTGTCTATGCAGCTAGTTCATTTTACGAGATAAAAAATCCCTAAATGAGGATTTCTAGATCTAGAAATAAACTGAAAATACTTATTTTCAAAATGAAATACTTCATCCAAGCAATAAGAGGTGGAATATTATTAAAACAAGTGAAAATGAAATGAATCAGCTGTATCCTGAAGCTTGCCCAAACGCAACTCATGCTGTTAAAAGTCACGACCAGAGGTGCTCATTGGATAACATCAGTGTTTATTTTCTTGAACCAGTACACCAAGTTGCTCTACAAAATGTGTCATTGAGTCATTTAGTCTGTTGGTCATCAAAAATAGTTTACAGTATGCCATTTACCTTTCTGTTGAATAAACCGAATGCTAACACATTGTTGTTTAGCACGTCTTAAACGACGCATCCTGTGGATGTTGTGGAATCTTTAGACAAGGTTTGATTTGTTGGGAAAACCAAAAGAACTTATTTGGAGATATTGCATCTAGATATTTGCATTTTCAAGCATAAAAATGGCTAAATGAAGTCAAATACAAATATAAGGCGTGAAAGAGGTTGTGATGACACTCAAGCACCAGACTTGATGGCCGGAACAACAGGCTTTTATTGCATCATCTCACAATAATAATAATAATAATAATAATAATAATAATCCTGAACACGGGCTACTAACCCACGCCAAGCTAACACTCCACTCTGAAACCATGACATCACTTCCTGTCCGCACACCACTCAGCTCCCCTAGCACCACAGCACATTTACAGCAAAACACAGCAGCCAGTTACTTCATGTCTACAGGGTCTCATCATGTTAAAAAAACGTATTCAGAAGGTCGTAAAATAGCTTCCGATGTCTTATATTCTCTTATTATGGCTACTATATTGGCTAATAGGAGTGTACAGGTGACTATAGGGGTGTTATTCCATGTCTAGAGGTTTCTAATAATGTTACAAAGTGTATTTAGAACTTTTTGACTCGCGGGCCACTTTGGGTTCAAAAATTTGGCGGAGGGGCCGTCTATACTGTATATCGGTGGCACCAAACAGAAGGACACACTTGCTCACGGTGCAACGAAACGAAAACACAACACACCCACAGCAAGCTAACACGTCACATAAATCAATAACTAAGCGTTAAACACGTATCTTAAAACTGTTATTTACAAATGCCCGCAAAGCATGCTGGGCAGTCCAGCTGCAACAACAATAGGAGCTATGAAGAACAAAACGCTGGATGTCAAGACTATGTTGACTCCTTGTTTGCTTCTCTGATGACCTTCTCAACATACTTTGCAATCAAGCAAAAATGCCACAAACACGGCAAAATGTTGGGAGAAAGAGCACCACAAGCTACCCAGCATGCCTTGCGGAGGTGTTTTTGTGGCATTGTTTTTGGAAGTCTGCATTCGTTCTTCCTCTGTTAAAAGGAGGCGATGTAAATAATTACAGACCAATTTCTAAATGATGTAAATTAGCGAAAGTATTTGAAAGAATCGTCAGTGATGAATTAACGGGTATTTTAGGGTTCGGGTTTGGTTAGGATAATAGTTGATCATTGTTTCAATCAGGTTTTAGAAACGAGCACAGCATTGTTCCTGCTGGTCTTAAAGTCTGAAATGATTTTATTGAGGCTCTGGACAGTAAGAAACATTGTGTAGCTCTTTTTATAGATTTATCCAAAGCCTTTGACACACTGCTACGCAGTGGTATTTCCAAATCTGCTACTGACTGGTTCTCTGATGACTTAACCAACAGAACTCAGTGTGTGCAGGTGGCAGGATCCACCTCCACTACTCTGGGTTTGTTTAAAGGGGTACTCAAGGATCAGCTCTGGGACCCATTTTATTTTCATTACATTTCAACAAATGCCGATGATGCCATTATTTATTGCTGTTCACCCTCACTAACTCAGGCTTTTGAGTGTTTACGAGCTGCTTTTAATGTTCTTCAGTCTCGTCTGAGGACCCTGAAATTGGTTTTAAATTCCGAAAAAAACAAACTCATGGTCTTTTCAAACTCTAGTGTGTTACCAGTAAACGTACCAACTGTTGTGAGGCTACAGGGTAACCCCATAGAGCTGGTCTTTAATTACAAACACCTGCCATTCCTTCTTGACCATCAGCTTTCCTTTAAAGCACACACGGCAAAGTTTCAGTAGTTTCCAAACTCGGTTGCGGAGATGTGCTGTATGTGGATGCTCCTCTCAAGTGTCTCCAATCCTTCAACACGTTTATCACAGCGCCTTGAGGTTTGTCACTGGTGATGGCCGCCTTGCACATCACTGTGACTTACATGTGAAATCAGGACTGCCCTCTTTCAGTGCACACACGTATACGCATGGGCTGATCCTGATTTACAAGGCTCTGCTTGGCTTAGTCCCAACATATTTAATACTTTACTCCAGAGAACTGAAAGTCGCTGTGCCTTGTGGTCTTGTGACATCCTCCATCTCTCTCTTCCTCATGTCAGAACTGAACTGGGGAAGAGAGAGTTCAGTTTTGCAGCCCCCACAGCGTGGAATTTCTTACAGGCTGAACTGGATCTCTCAGAACTCTCAGAACCCTTTTGGAGCTTTCGGTCCTTGCTGCTGACAAAGAGCGTGAGACCACAAAACAGTGCCTTTGTTTTTAAGTAGCTTTGATGTATTTATCACAAAACACCTGCACTTCCCAAGCATGTGTATTCATATACATTGTTTATTGTCACCTCTTAGATTTGTACATTTATCACGTGTGACCCTCGTGAAAGAGATCCTGATCTCCATGGGTTTTTTATCTGGTTAAATAAAGGTTCAATAAAAATAAATATTTGTCCTCCTCATATTTTGACTTTATTCTGATAAAATTGTGTCTTTTTTATGGTTAGAGTAGAACGTTTTGCCTGTTAATATTTGAGCTTTATTGTGGTAAAATAGAATAGAATAGAAGGCACGGCACATCAGTCCTGCGCTCGCTGTCTCCACTTGCTGACTGCTGTTTTGCCAATTGACTTTAAGGTTGGATGATTTGTCTTGCTGGGTTTACTGATCTGAATGGCTTGTATTGCACACGGGGCTCAGAGCTCCGAGGTCTTGCCTATTTCTGCCTTTAAAGGACTGCTTAGTGGGTTTCAGTTGAGATAAAAGAGTAAGCATTTTGTCCAAGATAGTTCCTTATAGGTCGTGATGAAGACTCACAGGTCCTTGTGATTGCTAATAGATGAGTAAATTATCCCAGGCCCACCAGAAGAGCAACAAAGCATGCATCCATGCAATGCCTTGACAATACTTCCTGTTTGCAACCTCACTTTTTGGAATTGGGGAGACATTGTCCATTCAATGGGGAATTGTGCACAAGCCTGTTAGACGCAGCACGCTGGCAGGAAGGATTGGCAAGCAGGGCGTCACCTGTGACCTCGGATGGGCGGAAAGGTATTTGGACAGGAGCACAAAGTGTGTAAGAAAGAAAAGGTGAGGAAAGGTGAATGGCCTCCATGAGAGGGTGTATGTTGGAGGTGAAAACATCCAAGTTGCACAGAGCTTCAGAGTGTGTGAGGCCTTGGTGGTGTTGTGTCATTTTGCTTTCTCAGGTGCTTCACGCTCCTAATCATCCCAACTGAAACATTATTATCAGGCATGAGGAGAAACATTGACACTCTCTACCATCCCAAAGTCTCAGGTGCACATTTCTCCATAACAGCCCACCTGGTAGTCAACACAATCCCACAATAAGTCACCATTTTGCAAAGAAATGTATACACAGTATACACAGTAACACACACACACACACACAGAACATCTGAACCCACATGACCCTGCAAGCCTGAATGCACGCCAAGGTTTGACTCCCACTTCCTGGAACTCAATCATGATGCTTTCACTCTATTCCCTTACCCTAGCCATCATGTCATTCATACTGCTAACTTCATTAGGGTCGTCAGGTGGGCACCCCCCTTCATTGGTGGTTTCATGATAGGCCCACCTGCAGAGAGCTCATCGGCAGGTGTGCCCCCCTCTGCCTTGAGCCCAGCAAGGGTCCTTGCGCTCGATCCATGGCCACTGGCTGCTTCTTTCGGCCGCTTCGGAGACTGATCTTATTGTTTGTCTCAGAGCCTCCCCATGAATGTGAAGGTCTTCCATGCTCCTGATGGTGTAGGAAGCCACATAACCTTTGACCTTGGCCTTCCATACCCATCGTTGTGCATCTGCTGCCGGGTCTGTGTAGCGCAGTTTCTTTCGTTCGTATGTGTCTTCAGTGGAATCCTCCAATGGGACTGTGAGCTTTATGATGTTGACCACCTTTGGTGAAGGGACCCACAGCACCAAGTCTGGCCTGAGGGTGGTGGCCGCAATCTCTAGGGAAAAGATGACTTTCTTGCCAATATCAAGTCACATCTTCCAATCCCGGGCCACGACTAGCTGTCCCGCTTCAGGTTTGGTAGGGTGGGTTAGGCTGTTTCTGTCCCTCTGTTGGCACAGAGATGGAATTGGCAGCTCTCAGGGGCACGGAGTTGGTGGTGTTCCTCCTGATCTCAAGGGCTGCTGAGGACCTGATTGTGTCTCCAGGCGTAGAGGCCTTGTGTGAGGCTGGTCCTACAACTGATGTCCTACAAGATGTCTTTGAGAGTCGCTGGGTTTGGGCAGAGAGCGCAGGTTGGGTCCTCGCCATACCGCCGGTGAAGGATGAATATCAGCTTCACTCTTTACTCTTTAATCATTTTGGGAATGTTATGATGACTTATCACTTGTGGAACATGTACTTTCAATGGAATCAGTTACGTCAGGAGAAAAAAAATGTGCTTTGAAATCATTTTTAATTTGATAATTTAGGGGAATTTGAAGAATTATTGTTAATGAATTCAATTCTGTCATATGTCCGTTGAGTAGCTTCACTTCTGTGAAGAGTAGGACCACAACATTCACCTCACAAATCAAAGGTCAAGTGAAGCTATTGAACGGACATGTCACACAATTGCATTTATTACACAATAAAAATTCACCAAAATTATTTCAAAGCACATTTTCCCAAAGTCTTTGCTGTCGTGTGAACAGTGGAAGGCCGTTGATGTGTGAGGTGAGTTTTATGGTCCTACACATTACAGAAGTGATTTTTAACAACCTAATAAAAATTGCCCTAAATTATGTCAAAGTCCATTTTACATAAAAACTTGTTTCATAAATATATTTGTAGTCAATGACGTCATCTATCTCCTCTCAGAACAGCCAATAGATACTTGTCTTACTGAGGAGTCAACATCGATGCCAACCGCCATCATACAGAGGAAGAAGACATTTGTAGACGGTCCCTGCGCTGCCAGCTTCCCATAGAGATCATAATCAGTCAAACTGCACAGACGACAGCTTGTTTTGATCAAAACTGGCTTGTAGCTGTTTGTCTGTGTTGCCATGGTGGGAAATAGGTATGGTTTACTGCAGGGGTCTCAAACTCGTGGCCCGCGGGCCATTTGTGGCCGGCCGGGTCATATTTTGCGGCCCGCAACGAGACATGGAGGAGTGTAAATGCTATAAAAAATATTTATTTTTTATGATTCTACTTTGTAGCCTTGATCTACTTGAGAGACATGAGATGTTGTGTTTTCTGATTGAGTTTAAAATAGCTTTACTGTTTTTCAGACACCAAAACTAAAATCCTGTTTACACTTCCTCAACATCCTCGTTCTTTTTGTACCATTGCTGCTTGTAGTCTGGTTAAAATATGCTGCAAAAATTGCACCCCTTTGGTATCGCTTGTCTTCATTAGGGTCACGAGTAAGCTGGAGCCTATCCCAGCTGAATGCAGCAAAATACAAACTATGAAATCCATTTACTTTTTTGTTTCACCCTATCACTGTATCGAGATATTATCATTATCGGGAGCCGTGCATGGCGTGTCATACCGTATTGTGGGGTACCCTGAGATTCCCAGCTATTCCCAATACTTCATGCGGCCCAGCCACAACCAGACCCTATGTCCAGCAGCCCCCAGTGAAATTGAGTTTGAGCCCCCTGGTTTACTGTGTTAGAACCATTCACTTGGGAGTTATTGATCCCGGAAGTTTGAATCTGTGAATATGGTTTTAACTTTACCACAGTTAGCATACGTACACAGAAGTGCAATACCCTTCAACAGCTTTGAGAGAGCTCACAAAATTGCTTTGCGTTATCTTGCGTTATCCGTACTTCTGTGTTATGCGAGAACTCGCAACATAGTTTTGCGTTCTCTTGCAAAAGTTTGTTTTTTTTTCCATCCATGTCCCCTCGGTGGCTCAGCTAATCACCCAGAGTAACAAATGAGCTTAAAGCTACATTGTGTTGGAGTCCCATACAATATACACTTTGTGGGTCTTGACCACTTTTCTGTTTCTTCACCACAACCAGTGTTACACATTTGACATCACACGTACCCGTCTTTGTCCTTGGGAAACCTGAAACATGACAAATGTGGTCTTTTGGACCCTTTATTGGCGCAATGAATGGTGTAGCGGTGTGCCGAGTACATGTTTACAATGTAATGTTTCTGGATTCTGCTCGCCATCATGGCGGCCAAACCCGCACAGGGCCGCCCCTCGTGTGGACAAATAGGTTATGTATATACTGTATGTCTATACATACTCTATGTCATGTGATTGACAGCTAAAATGAGCAAACTACTGAAAGTATGAAATGCTATGAATATAGCGGTTACTACATGCTCATAAAACCATAAAACCTGGTGGGTGTTTTAATAGCGGGCTTTGGAGGTGGGATAGCTGTTGCATGGGGAGACAAACTAACAAATAAAAAGACAACGCCACCAAATAGGCTCCGAAAATCAGTTGCTTGGGTTGGATTGTTTTGTGCTCTCCCTCAGAGATAAGGTGAGATAAGATAAGGTTCATCGAGGAGAAACTCGGAGTGAAAGCACTGCTCCTCTGCATTGAGAGGAGCCTGATGAGGTGGCTAGAGAATCTGGTCAGGACGCCCCACTGGGGAGGTGATCAGGGCACGTTTGGCCGGGAGGTGGCCTCGGGGAAGACCCAGGACTCGTTGGAGAGACCGTGTCTCTCAACTGGCCTGGAACGAAGCTGGGCTTCCCTGCTGCCCCTTCGACCCCACCTCGGATAAGCGGTAGAAGATAGATGCATTATTCTGAAGGACTTTTAAAAAGAACAACGCAACGACTCTTATCAAAATGATTTATTTTCAAGGAAACCATTGAATAACACTGAATACAACAGGATTGATCATTCAATAGTCCAGAAAACTTGTAACATCAGAAAAGATCCCACAAACGTGACGTGTCAGAAACCAGGAATCCAAAGCAATGGCTGGTGCTACAAGGTCTTGTTTTCCCTCCGCAAACTTGAGGTGACAATGTAGAAAAGTGACGGGGTTTGACATAATCTTCCAAAAGGGCAGCATGTCAATGTGCAAGATGCCTGAAGCCCCCCCCTCATCATCCTGACCGTCATGGATGAGCGCGGTTGGCTTTGTATTCATTTAGTCTATTCTAGCGTACATGACAGAACCTTCAAATATTGTTTTTTTTGTTACGGCACCTTATTACAGACAACTGCATGTAATGGAGGAAAGCATCACAGGAATAAAGCAGGCATACTGCAAACAAAACACACTAACATATTCCTTTCTTTAAAAAAAGCAAACAAATAATTCATACTAAAATCCCCAAAAACATGACTTAAAAATCTTACAAAGGAGAAAAAAAACAATCTGTACATATATTTACAAGCAGATAGTCACTAATAATAATCATAATAATCATCATAATCATAACAATAATAACACAGGTTTGACTGGCCATTGTGGGAAATGTTCCAGAGAACAACACATTCAGTTTTGTCCATCCAAAATGCTCGACAAAACACCTTCACAGAGGCCGTGTTCAATCAAGTCTGAGCGTTTCTGCATGAAAACGTCTCATTTGACATGAAAAACAAGAATGTCAATGTGAAGTTTGTGTAGCAATCCATTGAATACATCCTTCTGCGAGAGTGAGGGGTCTTGTGTTTTCCAACACTGATCCATCGGCGGGCTCTGCACGCTCAGTCTGACGGCAAGAGGTCGTGCAAACGAAAGCGCTCTCTGATGTGTGGTCTGACGTCTTCATTCTGATAGATGGAAACGACATAGTTGGGTGAATTAGCGTGTGTGAAATATATGTGCATGGCTCAGATCAAGGGTACCCAAGTGTTACATTTAAAATGTTCAACTGGTGGATAGACCTTGGTAATGTTATCAACACAAACTTCAAACATTGCAAAAAACACACCCAACATACCAGAGCCCGAGACATCTTCCATTTCCCATAGCAACCCTCCCAAGTTCACTCTTTCTTAAATGTAAAGTACATAACTCGGTGTCCACTCGGTGTGAGACTTTTGTTCAAATAATCTCATTTTACTCTTTTGTACACAAAAAAAATCACTTTAGTTGCAGAGTTGAGTAATTATTCCATGAATATATACCATTGTAATCATCATGGGGTTTGTTTTTCCATGGAATTATGTTCTGCAAAATTTTCATCGGCAGGCGGACACGCAGATTATGTACTTTTCACTAATGATTACACAACAGTTATTAGAATATTTGAATAAAACACATTAGAAACCAATTTCAGAGATCATTCTTTAATTCTAAGTAGAAATCATGACAAAATGATCAGAGAAAATATTGTTTATTTCTCAACAAAAGTAGACATGCTTTACATGTAACATTTCAATGTCCAAATGTAGACACTTTTTTTTTTTTTTTACAACATAGCCGTGCTAGCACAAAATAAAAACATGAACAGGCTTCATTTATGGTTTGGTAAACTTCCTGACTCTATAAGCGTCAGAGTGATAGGGATAGTACACATTGTTAGAACAACAGTTTCAAATACTACTCAAGTCCAGTTGAAGACAGCAAAGGGTACCCTTGATCTGAGCCATGCACATATACAAGCATAACTAGAAAACATCTGCAGAACACCACACATGCTAACATTAGCATGCTAACACCTAGCATGAAAGCACAATGTACAGGGAAGGCAATATGTCCCAAATGAGTTAAGAATTTTCACTTTGGAACGTCTGAATGGGTTGATTCATGTGTAAGTAGTTCAAATCCTTTACATCAAAGGCATTTTGCATGCCGAAAAGTGGGAAGGTCAAGAAAAGTGGGAATTCTTGGTGTTTGGAAAGCGGCATGAATGTCCTTCATTAGTTAAATGATTTGATGTTGATGACTTGATGGTGTGAATGGAAATGTGGAAGTAGTCGAAAGTAATCCCAGTTTTATGCAAAGTGTGAACATTTTTTTCGGTATAAATATATTTAGCCTGAATGCCCTGAACATCGACCAGAACATAACCTCCACGCTGCACTTGCTCTTGGCGGAGGTAAATATATACTTCACAAAGATAGAAATGCAACCGGCCCGTCACGAGAATCAATAAATCAACCAGAGAAGCACTCGGAGGGCGCAGACCTCCGCCAAGCGCCATAGTTCCCCTCATATTAGGATTCACCCCAAAATAATCATTTGAAGAAGCTGTTGGAAAAGGTGTCCTGTATTTAAAGTGCTCTGACCATGTTTTGTGGAGTTATACACACAAATGCAGAAAATGGTCCGATCCTTTAAAAAATTCCTGGATCCAGACGGTGATCCGGATCACCCGCAAAATGTAATCAGTTCTTCCATATCCCATTTCCGACAATTTCATCCAAATCCATTCAGAACTGTTCAAGTTTGAACGCAGACAAACAAACAAGCTAACAGAAACGCTGGCAAAAACATAACCTCCGCGCTGCACTTGGCAGAGGTAATTAATCACATGTCACCGTTAGACGTGAAAAGTGACAAAGTGAATGAAATGATGTCATCATCGGGAGAAGGAACGTTCAAGTGGGGAAGTATTTCCTAGACGGACCGCTCAATCATGGCTGAATCTCATCACAAACACTAACTCACCCCCTCCCAAACTAAACATGTCAAAACAGCGGCAAAAACCCCTGGAACCTCCTCCCTTATGGAGCGTGAATGGAAGCTAGCGGGGTTAGCTTAGTTTAGCAGAGCATGCTGGTGCATGACTCAGGCTGGATGAATATATTTTTGCCGTGTTGTGGAGCTGCAACATTTCATCGATTAATCCATGGTTAATCGATAACCCATTTAATCGACAACTACTTGGTCATCGAGGAATTGTTTTTTGATTTTCGGCCACATATAGACAAACAACCTTCCTCACTCACATTCATACCGACGGGCAATTTAGAGCAGTGGTAGGCAAACTAAGGCCCAGGGGCCACATCCGGCCCGCTGCTTCCAAAGTATTTTAAACACTGAACATACAAGCTGGCAACATGACTTGCAAGTAGAGTCACTTTATCTGAGATAACCTTTTGATGGTTTAAATAGCTTTTCACATGCAGGGATGCAGACAATTACCTCACCCATGGTGCCAAACAAACCAGTCAAGCCAACAAAT
Organism: Dunckerocampus dactyliophorus; assembly: GCF_027744805.1. Taxonomy (NCBI): domain Eukaryota; kingdom Metazoa; phylum Chordata; class Actinopteri; order Syngnathiformes; family Syngnathidae; genus Dunckerocampus; species Dunckerocampus dactyliophorus. Next base: position 1,193,174 of record NC_072823.1, read on the forward strand.
ATGTGACACACAACTTAACCTACCCACTGCACTCTCGGGGAAGTAAAGGAGGGACGTTGGCATACTCTTTAATAGTCCATGTTTTATTGTTCATAGTTCATATTACGAGTGTCTTATTCAGTAAAAAAGAACTGTAAAATTCAATTTTGTTATTTGATGTTTAAAGTGCTCCTGAAAAAAGGGAAACAAGCACATATAGAAGATTGTTTGACACTTTTACAGATAAAAACATTTCCATGTTGACTGTTAGAATTATAAACTTGTATCAAATATATAGCCTGGCCCCCGGGCCAATTTTGTTAACTCAATGCGGCCTGGGGGTCAAAAAGTTTGCCTCCAAAGATTTAGAGCCTCCAATGAAGCTAACATGTTTTTGGAATGTGGGAGGAAACTGGAAAAAACCCACACACGCCCCACTCCCACACAGAGATGCCCAACCCAACATGCTAACCACTTGGCCACCATGTGGCCCCACGCTAACCACTTATGATACTTCATTTAAAAAAAGAAAACTGCACCAGGATGTTCCCCACAGCCACAGTGGTGTGAAAAAGCGTCTGCCCTCTTCCTGATTTCTTATTCTTTTGCATATTTGTCCCACTTAAATGTTTCAGATCATCAAACCAATGTAAATATTAGCCAATGACAACACAACTCAACACAACATGCAGTTCTTAAATGAAACTTAAGGGAGAAAAAAATCCAAAGCTACATGAAGCCCCTTTTAAGGTCATGCCACAGCATCTCAATAGGATTCAGGTCAGGACTTGGACTAGACTAGACTCCAAAGTCTTCAGTCATTCAGAAGTGGGCTTGCTGGTGTGTTTTGGATCATTGTCCTGCTGCAGAACCCAAGTTGCTTTCAGCTTGAGGTCACCAACAGATGGCCGCACATTCTCATGCTTCCATTTATCACAGCAAGTCTTCCAGGTCCTGAAGACCATCACACTACCACCACCATATTTAAATGTTGCTATGATGTTCTTTATCTGAAATGCCAGATGTGATGGGACACACACCCAAAGGTCAAGATGTTTTCTGGCAAAACTGAGACGAGCCTTAATGTTTTTTGGTCTTGGAACTCTGCCATGCAGGCCGTTTTTGCCCAGTGTCTTTCTTATGGTGGAGTCATGAACCTTAACTGAGGCAAGTGAGGCCTGCAGTTCTTTGGATGTTGTTGTGGGGTCTTTTGTGACCTCTCGGATGAGTCGTCGCTGCGCTCTTGGGGTCATTTTGGTTGGCCGGTCACTCCTGGGAAGGTTCACCACTGTTCCATGTTTTGGCCATTTGTGGATAATGGCTCTCACTGCGGTTGGCTAGAGTCCCAAAGCTTTCGAAATGGCTTTATAACCTTTTCCACACTGACAGATCTCAATTCAGGATTAGGGATTTTTCCTCTTTAATATTAAAAAGTTTCATTTAAAAACTGCATTTTGTGTTCAGTCGTGTTGTCACTAATATTTACATTTGTTTGATGACCTCAATCATTTAAGTGTGATGAACATGGAAAAAATAAATCAGCAAGTGGGCAAACACTTTTTTCACACCACTGTACATACACACACAGTATACACATATGCACACACACTCCTGATCAAAATCGTAAGACCAGTTGAAAAATTGCTAGAATTAGTATTTTGCACATTTGGATCTTAATGAGGTTTTAAGTAGAGCTACAATATGCAAAAACAAGAAGGGGGAGTGAGACAAAAATTTTTTTTGGAACTTGTAATTTTAATTTAAAAAACCCAACTGAAATAGGCTGTTTATCAGCTGATCAAAAGTTTAAGACCATCGCTCAAAAAAATAACAAAAAAACTCTCCAAACCAACCCTAACCAAAATGTTCTCAGTAGTAATGAGGAGCTCCACCGTTCTTGTTCATCACTTCCAAAATGGCTTTGGGCATGCTTGATGCCAGTGTTTCCAGGAGGCTAGTGGGAACATTGCTCCAAATGGTGAAGATGGCTTCACCAAGGGCATCAACTGTCTGGAACTGATGGCCATTTTTATCAACTTCCCTTGCCATCCATACCCAAATGTTCTCTATGGGATTTAAATGAGGGGAACATGCAGGATGGTCCACAAGAGTGATGTTATTCTCCCTGAAGAAGTCCTTGGTCAAGCCAGCATTGTGAACTGCAGCGCTGTCCTGTTGAAGAACCCAGCTGTTACCACACAGACGAGGGCCCTCGGTCATGAGGGATGCCCGCTGCAACATCTGCACGTAAGCGGCCGCCGTTTGACGACCCCGCACCAACTGAAGCTCCGGTGTTCCACTGAATGAAAAAGCACCCCAGATCATGATGGACCCCCCTCCACATCAGGTGGGATCTCCTTGTCATGCCAGTAACGTTGGAAGCCATCTGGACCGTCAAGGTTACATTTTTTCTCATCAGAGAATAAAACTTTTGTCCACCTTTCAATGTCCCATGTTTGATGCTCCCTGGCAAAGTCTAAATGGGCAGTTTTGTGGAATTTGTGAATTCCTTTTTTGTTTTTTAAACTCTTTTCCCGCAGATGCCGTCTGATGGTTATTGCACTGCAGTCGACACCAGTAAGGGCCTTAATTTAGGTGGAAGACCGCCCTGTGTCTTGATGGACAGCCAATTGGATCCTCCGGCTCAGCGCAGGTGTGACTTTTTTGTTCCATAATGCTCAGGATCTTTACAAAAATGTAGAATGACTGATTTACTGCTCCCAACCTCAGCAGCAATGGCACGCTGCAAGAGGCCTTGCTTATGCAGCTCCACAATAACACCACATTGAAAAAGAGAAAGCTTCTTAGCTTTACCATCAGGAGGGCATGACAGTGTGAATGCCTGACAGAAAATGAACATTTTGAGCACATTTTGGCTTTTATAGCATGTGGTCCAAAACTTTTGATCAACTGATAAACAGCCTATTTCATTTTTTTTTGTTTGAATTAAATTACAAGTTCAATTTTTTATTGTCTCACTCCCCCTAGCAATTTCTCAACTGGTCTTAAGATTTTGATCAGGAATGTATATAAGCACGCACGCACACAATCTGATTAATCACAATCTGATTACAATGTTTAACCATTTGATAGCCCTACTTACATTATTGTCTTTTATGAAGAGGCGTGCCTTTAAAGTGCAGATTGAAACCTCGGCTAATGAAACCTTGGCTGCATGGATGCGTTGGCAAGCACAGGAAGACACGTGACACAATATGGCCTTCCGTCACTGTTCTCAGTAAAAGCAAATATATGTCATCTCATTTTCTGAGCTTATTCGCATTTGCCTTCCCATGCCATGATGAAAAGGACGGACGTCAATATTATATTTGGAGCATTTCTGATTCGTTATTGGTGTGAACACCTACCAGCTCCACCAGCTTCTCCAGGAAAGGAACCAGCTTGAGAAGCTCGCTGTCATTCCTATCCACAAACCAACTCTCGATTGGGATCCCATTGGAGAGCTAGTTAGAATAACAACAAAAAAAGATCCAAATTGAAACACACACCTATGGGAAAAAAAGCACCAGTGAGCAGCACTTCTTACCTGATAGGCGAAGGCTTGTGGGGAGTTGTCGATGATTATCGTCTTAGAAAGATCTCGTCCCAAAATGTTGAGGTCTTTGATATAATTTCCTTGAACGCACACACAATGCTCACGAAAGAGACGGTGTCTGAACAACACACAGATTAAAAAGCACATGGATGGTTTGCACGACACCATAAGGAGTTAAGTATCAGTTCAAGGGCTACAACAAATGGGGACACACCAGATGCACGGCTAACAAGACTTATTCAGGCAATCTAAACCAAACTGAACCAAATTAAACCAAATCCAAATATGACCTAAATCATAAAACAACACAAGTGCACGCCAGTACTATGTGTAGTGTAGGGCGGGGGTAACCAACCCGTCAATTGTGACGTCTTTGGGACTTTGCCGGTTGATTGCGAGAACATTTTGAAAAACATTTATTTGGCCTTTCATATCAGTGCCCTCACCAACTAACAGGCACACATTTTGTGCTCTGAACACGCCCGTACGCCTCGCCGTTATCCAAGCAGCAACCTGCCCCAGCAAGGTGTCCCATGCCCAAAACCTGGGTGGAGGTACACTAGTACAATTGCTCACCCACTGCACTGAGCCAACAAGCCAAATAGTTGTGGTTTGCTCATGAAGCTGACGCCGGGTACTCCGGCTTCCTCCCACATTCCCAAAAACATGCAAGTTAATTGGCGACTCTAAATTGTCCATAGGTATGAAAGTGAGTGTGAATGGTTATGCGCTGGCGACCAGTCCAGGGTGTACCCCGCCTGTCACCCGAAGTCAGCTGGGATAGGCTCCAGCATGCCCCGGCGACCCTAATGAGGATGAAGCGGTATAGAAAATGGATGGATGGACACAGCAAAAGGCACAATGAAAAAAAAATGGAAATGTTGAAATCAACAACCAATAATAACACAAAGCATTCATAGATAGATAGATAGATAGATGTACTGTATGTACAGTGTGTTGAAGAGTGTAAACCTACAGCCAACAAAAACTAACAAACCAAGCCAAAATTGGGAGGAGGACCTGCAGCATCCTCCCAGCCTGGAGAATGAGAAGGAGAGAGTGATTTGTTGGCCCCTGGGTCTTAAATCACCTCTGGCCTCCCAGGTGCTGCAGGTCACCCAACCACCCAACAGCGCCCCCAAGAGGAGTGTCGGGGCTGTAACAGATAGCAAACATCTTCATCTGTTTGGGGTAAGACATCCCTGAGAGGTACGGCAAGCGGTCCACATTGCTTTTAACATTTTTTTTTTTTTATGTTTTGCAAGCCAAGTAAAAATAAACAGTCACGGGTCGCACTTTGGACACCCCTCCCACAGGCACACAACACACAAAGCAGTGCAGAGTGCAGTGGATGTAGTTTGTTATTTTGGCTTAAATGACACTTAAATGATGCATGCAAAGAAGAGAAAAGCTGGTGTATTCTTAGGAAAAAAATGAACAGCCATACAGCAAAAACAACATGTTTGGCTTTGAGTTTGGTCTATTTGCTGAAAATGTTAGCGCACACACTCTGCTGACTATACTGTACTTTTCTGCTGATAGTCGAACGGCTTAAATCCGAAGAAAATGATAAGATGTTGCATCGGTCTTTTTTCCTCATCAGCTCCTCCTGTTCGCTCTCAATTTTGCGGGTCAAAGCTAGATTGTGTCATCAATGCGTTATTGCCATAGGGCGACAAAATTACACTCGGACAAATTGATTTTCCTTTCTATGGCCCATTGCTAGAAGACACAGTCCCTTACTATTAAATTCCTCTCGATGAGTAACAGACAGGTGTCACAGTACATATAAAAGGATTCTTTTTGTTTCGTTTACCTGACCAGTTGCTTTTTTGGGTCCAAGATGTTGAGCAACTTGTCAGCATACACCTTCTTGGATGCCGTAAAGAGGATAATCTGTGATATTAAAAAGGAAGGAAAACATATGTATTACCCCAGTGCAGCTTGAGATAAGCATGGGTCAAGTTGCACTTTGTGGAAGAAACTTGCAGTACCTCGTACATTTGAGACATGCGCTCAAGAAACTCTCGAAAAAAGGGCCTCAATCGCACATACACCTAAGAAAGAAGTCATAGAAATGTAAATAGGAGCAACAAGGGATGCCTAATACCACTGGTACAGCCACTACCTGGTATATTACGTCCTGGAAGAGCACAGGAAACGTCAGTGCGGCATCTTCCAGCTCATTCAAACTGCAGTGGACCAGAGTTTCATCCTGCAAAGGTAGAAACCAGTCAAATACACACCTCCTCAACACCCACCCATGAAATCCCTGGCTGCTTACCAAATCTAGGACAAGAGAAAACTCTGGCGTGCTGCGGGTTTTCAAAGGTAACGCTGGTTTGCGTGTCAGCTGCTCTTCTGTCAAAGGCGGCACATGCTTGATGAAGAAGTACCTTCAAAACAAGATTCAAGATTCAAGAGAGTTTTATTGTCATATGCATAGTAAAACAGCAGTTCTACTATGCAATGAAAATCTTATTCTGTTCATTCTCCCAAGAAAAGAAAGAAAACACAAGAAAGAATGAGAACATAAGAAACATAAATACCAATAAATTAAGTAACAACAACAGAAGAGACATTAATACAAGTAAATAATACAAATAAATAAATAAATAAATAAAGTGCTATGAGTGTGTGCGTGTGTTGCGTGCGGCGTGTGCGAGTGCTTCGTTGAGAAGCCTGATGGCCTGTGGGTAAAAGCTGTTTGCCAGCCTTGTGGTCCTGGACTTCAAACTCCTGTAGCGTCTGCCTGACGGTAGGAGTGTGAATAATGAGTGTTGTGGATGTGTGCTGTCCTTGATGAGGTTGTGTGTTCTTCGTAGGACTCTAGTTTTATAAATGTCTTGCAGTGAGGGGAGGGCTGCCCCAACAATGTTCTGTGAGGTCTTGATCACCCGCTGGAGTGCCTTCCTATCACGTGTTGTACAGTTACCGTACCAAACAGTGATGGAGGCGGTAAGGACACTTTCCATAGTGCATCTGTAGAAGCAACTCAGGATTGTGGTGGACATGCCAAATTTCCTCAGTCTTCTCAGGAAGTACAGTCTCCTTTGGGACTTCTTCAGAATTTGTTGGGTGTTGTGAGACCAGGTGAGGTCCTCGCTGATGTGTGTGCCAAGGAACTTGAAGGTTTTCACCCTCTCCACCTCAGTCTCATCAATAAACAGGGGTCTATGCGGCTCCTTTTCCCTTGTTCTTGGGTCGATGATCATCTCTTTAGTCTTATCTGTATTGAGAAGGAGATTGTTATCACGACACCAAGCTATGAGGTCCGCCACCTCTCTTCTGTATGATGTTTCAACACCACCAGTGATCAGTCTGATGACTGTAGTGTCATCCGCAAATTTAATGATGCTGGTGTTGTTCTGGGAGGCCACGCAATCGTAGGTGAAGAGCGTGTAGAGGAGTGGACTCAGCACACACCCCTGTGGGGTCCCAGTGCTCACAATTCTTGAGCTGGATGTGCGATTGTGGACTGGATTGTGGAAAACAGACACACATGGCAACAATGAGTGTGTATTTACAGCAGTGACGGACGTATTAAGTGAACATTTACAGAAGAGAGTGCCCGAGGGAGGGAGGGTTGTGCTTTGTCGGCAGATGTGTCTCTACAAATGAAAGTGGGCTGTATATTGGCAAAAACAATTATTCGTTTACGAGGGAAAAAGGGAATTGAAAAAACTACAAGCTAGTAATGAATAATAATAGGCATGATGGCTGTGGGATCTAAATTGTCCTTCGGTATGAATGGGAGTGTGACTGATTGTCTATATGTACCCTGCCACTGATGGGCGACCAGTACATTATAGCGATATAATGTATTTTATTCATTATGTATTGTGTAAAAATAAGACATGAATAACATTAAATTAAAAGCACAAAATGAATGCCGACCCACCATCCACCACTTCAACTTCCAGCCAAGTTTTTCCAGAGAGATTATTACATCGTGTGTGACGTGTGTGGTAACAGGCAGTGTGCTAGCATGAATTAACTTGAGACAAATGTGCACATTAGCACTCAATAAGTCATCCAAACTTACCTTCATGCATTCCCACATAGTATCAGCAATTCACACCAAATATGAGATGAAAGGAAAATAGTAAAAATACAGTAGTTATCTATCTGTGCGGCATGAGAGAAAGTTAGCACACCCACAATGGACATGCGTCACGTGAGACGGATGTAACAGAATCCGGACACTTTTCAAAATAAAACATAAAAAAAAATGAAATAACGGAAATTATTTTTTCTTTCTGTGCAGCCCGGTACCAAATGCCTGGGGGTTGGGGACCACTGCCGTATTCAACCATGAAACAGAAAGACTTATTAATGAATATATTTTTTAGGGATGTCCACCCCGATTTTGGCATAAAAATGTAATATTGGTCAATATTGGTATCGGGTTTTTCCCTGTAACGAAAACCGATTTAAAAAAAATGCTTTATATATGCCTATTAGTTCCCGTACAACGGAGCTGTACTCATTACAGCACATCCTGAAGTGTGTTAACAAGCCTTGGTGGCTGCAGTAACAAGCTAGCTCGTTCCTGACTAACATGTCTGTGGCGTCTCCTTCGGATATTAAACTTGCGAGTTGTAATGACTGCAAAGCGCTGGTTATGCGAGGCAGAACCAAGACTTCTTCCATCAATGCGTACAATTCCCGGGGCGAAAGCCATCAGTTGGAAAGTGTGTGTATCGCACTGGATAACCAGCCCTTTTCTAGAGCAAGATGCCGGATTCACCAAACGTGGAGTTCCTTGCGCCACGCTTTGCCATGACCAAGTACCGTCAGCAAGGATTTCTCAGATGTTTTGCAATTTTGTACAATGTTGTGTACAGCCACATCGAGAAGCTAACTGTTGACTGTATCATTCACGCGATAGCCAGGTTAGCATGCTGAGCTTGACTGTTCAATTCCTTGTTAAGGACTAAATGTGTTAATTCCACAACAGGAGACATATGATGTTACACATATTGGTTGATATCGGAATCGGAAATTGGGTGTTGGACAAGATCAGCAAAAAATACAATATCCGACATTGCTAATATTTTTGAAAAACTGTGACAGACTGAAGCCACAAAATTGAAACCTACATGGATACATCACAGCTCATCAGTCAACAAGGGGACAGTCAGGATGTGGATACTTACGGATCAAACACCTCCCAGTCTTCCTCATAGGACGGCTCTGCAGGGGCCGAGGGTAAAGAGTTTGGATAGCTGCCATCTGGCAAACAACCAGGAGCTGTTGGAGAAAGACAGATGGAAAATAATTCTTCAAGTCTAGTGCATAAGAGAAGGTTAAACATAGAAGAAATGATCAAAGCACAAACCCTCCAGGGTCATGGTAAAAATAAATATAAAACAGCAAGTAGCCTTTTATGATGTTTTAGTTCTCTACCTGTCTTCACCTAAGATACCAGGCATTGGCACTAGTGGGAACTCTTGATACAGCTACGGCACATGGAACTGAACACTAGATTCTTGCACATTCACAATTCAGCGTTCACAGCCCTGCAAATTTGCAGATTTTGTGGGAAACATTTTTGTTTTCTCTGAAAATTTCTGTGGTATCTTTAGCTTCATTGAAATGTTCAGTTCATTTGGAGCTGTTAATACATGCAAATATATATAATCCATTTAATATAGTATAGACATTTCAAATGTTGATTAATCATGATTCATTCATTTAAAACCCATGATTGATCTGAATAAACATTTTAGTCATTTGACAGCACTGGTGATGATAACACATGTAAAATGTACAGTATACTGTATGTGTACCACTGTTAGAAAGTACAACATTTTTACGTTTATGTCTTTATGCTTCACGGATCATGTTTTTCTGTCAAGTCATTGTATGTACTTTATTTATCCCACAGCGGGGAAATTTACTTGTTACAGCAGCAAGACAAGTAAAGAGAACAGTGTAAAGAAAGCATAGTGTCTACAACATGGTTCAGGTGGTTCAGGTGTTGTAGAGCCTGACAGCGGTCGGTATGAAGGACCTGCGGAACCTCTCCTTCTTACACCGTGGGTGTAACAGTCTGGTGCTGAAGGAGCTGCTCAGGGAAACAACAGTGTCATGTAGCGGGTGAGAGGTGTTGTTCATGATGGATGTCAGCCTAGCCAACATCCTTCTCTCCCCCACTTCCTCCACGGAGTCCAGAGGACCGTCCAGGACAGAGCTAGCTCGCCTGATCAGTCTATTGATCCTGCTCCTGTCCGTGCTGCCCCCTCTCCAGCAGCCCACAGCATAGAAGATGGCTGAGGCCACCACAGAGTCATAAAAGGTCCGTAAAAGAGTCCTGCACACACCAAAGGACCTCAGTCTCCTCAGCAGGTGGAGGCGACTCTGGCCCTTCTTGTAGAGGACGTGGGTGTTGTAGCTGTCTACCAACTCTATGTCCGCTCCCTGGATGTTCACCGGTGTAAAGTGAGATGTTTTCCTCTGGAAGTTAATGATCATCTCCTTTGTCTTGCTGGTGTTGAGTTGCAGCTGGTTAAGCTCACTCCAGCTGACAAAGTCCCTGATGACCGTCCTGTATTCCAGATCATTCCCCTCTGAAACACAACCAACAATGGCTGTGTCGTCGGAGAACTTCTGGATGTGACACTGTGTGGAGTTGTGTGTGAAGTCCGAGGTGTAGAGGGTAAAGAGGAAAGGGGAGAGCACCGTACCCTGAGGGGCAAGTGTTGAGATTTCTCACTTTGCGCGGCCATCCTTGAACGCACCATGGCTGCTGTGAGACACAAAGTGAACCTTACAACATCTACTAATTCCATCTGTTCATGGATCATCTCATGTTACCATACATTGTGTGTTCTGAAATTGGTGAGCCAAGCGTTCAGATTTTGCAATCTGTTCGGTGGTCCTTGAACGCATCATGCGTGTGCGGGACACAAAAGTCTATTTGACCCAAGTCTATTTGAGAGTCAATCCAGCCTCATAAAAGGGGCAAACGATGTGTCAAAAATAAACATACCAATTCGCTGGTGGTCCAGGAGCGTAACCCAGTAAAAGCAGGCATCTACTGTATGTGGGGAATTCCCCCTGTTTTAATGCTTCCTGAACACTAAATTTGCCCGCCAGGAGGTCTGTGGGCATTGGGGGAGTGAGGTGGTGTTACCTGTTAATGGGGGCATGTCAGTTTCAGTGACAATCTCAGCATCCTCTATAGTGGAGTCGGAAGCCATCTGCAGTCTCTGTGGAAACATGGGGGCGCCATGACAAGCGTGAATGCCCTCGGAGTACGTGAGCGTGCTGCTTGGCATTTCCTCTGCCTGCTCGATGTCTAGTTGCTTCATGATCTCCTCTGCCTCCATCGCTTGACCAGGAGAGTCCGAACCAGGAGTGGCTGAAATGAAGAACACGACAAAATGAGCATGGTAATCCACTCATAGGCAATTATAATGTACAGTGGAGTGAAAAAGTGTCTGTCCCATTCCTGAGTTCTTTTTTTTGCCTGTTTGTCACAATTACATGTTTCAGATCAAACAAATGTAAATATTATTCAATGACAACACAACTGAACACAAAAAGGGCGGGAAAAAAAATCCAAACCTACATGAACCCCCCCCCCACCACCATTAAAACATAACTTAGCTGTGGTTTATCACAGTGGTGGTTGGGATTTTTTTCCGCCGCCCTTTTTGTATTCAGTTGTGTTGTCATTGAATAATATTTACATTTGTTTGATCTGAAACATGTAATTGTGACAAACAGGCAAAAATAAAAGAACTCAGGAATGGGAATTTAGCCACCCTCAGGCCTGATTACTGCCATATCTGTTCTCAATCTGGAAATCACTTAAATAGGACCTGGCTGACAAATTGAAGTTGACAAAAAGATCCTCAAAAGCTAGACATCATGTCAAGATCTAAAGAAATTCAGGAACACACGAGACAGAAAGTAATTGAGATTTATCAGTGTGGAAAAGGTTCTAAAGCCATTGCTAAAGCTTTGGGACTCCAGCCAACCACAGTGAGAGCCATTATCCACAGATGGTCAAAACATGGAACAGTGGTGAACCTTCCCAGGAGTGGCCGGCCAAACAAAATGACCCCAACAGCGAAGCAACAACTCATCAGAGAGGTCACAAAAGACCCCACAACAACATCCAAAGAACCGCAGGCCTCACTTGCCTCAGTTCAGGTCAGTGTTCATGACTCCTCCATAAGAAAGACACTGGGCAAAAACGGCCTGCATGGCAGAGTTCCAAGACCAAAACCACTGCTGAACAAAAACAACATTAAGACTTGTCTCAGTTTTGCCAGAAAACATCTTGACCTTTTGGAAATTTCTCAAAAAGTGGAACTTTTTGGAAGGTGTGTCCCATTACATCTGGCGTAAAAGTAACGCCTCATTTCAGAAAAGAACATCACTGCAACAGTAAAATATGGTGGTGCAAAAAGTAAACACAGTAGCAGTATCTAGTGGCCTACCATTCAAGAAATGAACATTCATGTTTGCTTGAAGAAGAATGTCTGCCATGTAGCACATATAATACATAGGTTTAGATACCCAAGGTTTAATATCTTCCACACTATTTTACCAGTTTTGGTTGCTGGTGAGAAAAAGTTGAAGACTGGAGAAAAGATGGTTCCCAGCAGTGTGGTGCGCGGTGGACTGCTTGCTGCCTCAACTGGAGCTTCTAGCTTGCAGTTTGGCTTTAAGGGTTTGGTGTTGCAAGTCATTGTATCTAAACAGACAGAAAAAAGAAAGAATTTTAATGTGAGAAAATCAGTGGACACAATCCAGTATTGCTTTATGATGTTGAAAAGTTAAATAAATGAAAATGTACCTTTGACTGGACTCTTTCGGCAAACTCTAGAGACTGACTTGTTGGCAAGGCCTCTTGTTTGTGGTGTTGAAGAAATCAGATCGCTTTCAGAGCTACAATCAATGCGACTCCTCTTGGTAGGAATATCTGGCTCTACCTGCCAAATCAAGATATGATAAACAGCCTTTTGTTGCACTTTTAATGAGGGTTCACGCACCCACTCCAAGGTCAATTTAAACACTTTTCCTATATGAAGGATCCCCCGCACATGTGCAATTCAGCATTCAAGCATCTATGCCCATGCAAATTTGTAGATTTTTGGGCCAAAAAATGTTTTTTCCCCCAAATGTAGACAATTTCTTCTGCAGAAAACACATCTGGGTCACCCCAAGTTGGAAATAAATTATAAATGTGTGATAACACCGGTAATGTGTACAGCATACACGTGCTACTATACAAAAAAGCCACACTTTTTACACACGCTTCACATTTTTTCATCAAGCATTGGGATTTTGGATTTTGTTCAGCAGTGCTTGAACACACCATAGTTGCAGCAAGATGCAAAAGTGACATTTATATTCAGTGGATCCCCCACATTTGTGATTCAGCATCCATGACTCTACACAATAGCGGCTTATTGGCCAAAAAATGTTTTAAATATTTTTTTCCTAATATAGGCCATTTTTCCCCACAGAAAACACATCGCATTCACCCCGAGTTGGTGACAATTTATATTTACATAATAATGTATTTATAATTACAGTAATCCTTGTCCTTCCCATCATGGTCTTTATAGTCATCACAGACATTTGCTAATGTAGTCCTGTATGTTTCTGTTGTTGTTGTTGTCACAATTTTTGTTGCTGCTGTTGTCCTTGTCTCGTTTTTTTTTTTTTTCTTTGTCCCCCTCTTATCCCCGCACACCCCCCTCTGTTTTCTTTTGTCTTCTTCTCTGTCCCCTCCTGCTCTGGCCCGACCGCTCCAAATATGCATAATAACAAGCATCCAAGTCAAATAAATTTTGTATGACAGGGGAAGTGTATATCACACTTCTCCCTGGCAGAGTAAATCTGTTGAGCACTTGAGGGCATTTAGATCTACAATTCTATCTGCCTTAAAGGCTGGACAGGACAGGGGTAAAAAAATAATAATTACAGTAATCCCTCATTTATCACGGTTAACTGGTTCCAGACCCAACCATGATAAATTAACTTTTGCCAAGTAGAATTCCTGATTTATTAATGAAATATTTTCATAGTTTACAGTTTCATATTTTTGACAAAAAGGTCGTGTTCAACCATGAAACATCCACCCATCATCCTTCTTCCTGTTATCAATGTTTTTTCAAAATGAAGGTGATTTGTTGTTGCCTGATTAAGTCTGGTGCTTGTGTGTCTTACCAAACATTACAGTAACATTACTTACACCTACTGACCAGTGTAGAATCCTACATATCAATAGTGTCTTTGAATGTGTCTTGGGAATGCCTTATATTTGAATTTGTTCAGTTTTATGCTTGAAAATGCTTAATTTAGGCAACAAATAAGTGCAATTTGATAAATTTGCAGATTTTTGACTAATAATAACATGAAACAGCAGGATTTGTTCATATATTTTAGACAAACGATGATATAGTGAAGCGAAGCTGCGGAATTCGACGTGCCAAGTGGCGAGGGGGTTACTGTACGTGATAATACAGGTCAAATTTACACTTACATGTACCAGAAAGACCACAATTTTTACATGTTTATGTCTCTCTTTCACTGACGTTTTTTCACCATAAATTGAAATTTCATACTTTGTTCCACGGTCCGTCAACGCACCAGAGTTGTGTGCTGCAAAGCAAAGGTGAAACTCATATCTACACTCAACAAAAATATAAACGCAACACTATTGTTTTTGCTGTCATTTTTCATGAGCTGAACTCAGACCTAAAACTTTTTCTTTGTACACAAAAAGGCCTGCCGATCTCAAACATCATACACAAATCTGATAGTAAGCATTCATCATTCATAATCTATCCATGTCATAGGTGTGGCAAATCAAGATGCTGACGAAACAGCATTATTATTGCACAAGTCTGCCTTCGATCGGCCACAATAAAAGGCCATTCCAAAATGTGCAGTTTAACTGTATTGGAATGGTCCCGAGTGGTCCGAAAAGCACTCAGTAGCTGCTATGCCCATCATTTGTCTCTAAAACCGTGTGCGCCAATCCAGAGCATCCCAAACATACTCAATGGGTGACATGTCGGCTGAGTATAATGGCCATGCAAGCGATGGGATGTTTTCAGTTTCCAGGAAATTGTATTGTATTGTATGTACTTTATTTATCCCACAGCGGGGAAATTTACTTGTTACAGCAGCAAGCAAGCAAGACAAGTAAAGAGAACAGTAAAGTAAAGTAAAGTAAAGCAAAGCATCGTGACTACAACATGGTTCAGGTGGTAGAGCCTGACAGCGGTCGGTATGAAGGACCTGCGGAACCTCTCCTTCTTACACCGTGGGTGTAACAGTCTGCTGCTGAAGGAGCTGCTAAGGGAACCCACAGTGTCATGTAGCGGGTGAGAGGTGTTGTCCATGATGGATGTCAGCTTAGCCAACATCCTTCTCTCCCCCACTTCCTCCACGGAGTCCAGAGGACCGTCCAGGACAGAGCTCGCTCTCCTGATCAGCCTATTGATCCTGCTCCTGTCCCTGTCCGTGCTGCCCCCTCTCCAGCAGCCCACAGCATAGAAGATGGCTGAGGCCACCACAGAGTCATAAAAGGTCCGTAAGAGAGTCCTGCACACACCAAAGGACCTCAGTCTCCTCAGCAGGTGGAGGCGACTCTGGCCCTTCTTGTAGAGGGCGTGGGTGTTGACGGACCAGTCCAGCTTGTTGTTAAGGTGAACACCCAGGAATTTGTAGCTGTCTACCAACTCTATGTCCGCTCCCTGGATGTTCACCGGTGTGAAGTGAGATGTTTTCCTCTGGAATGATCATCTTCTTTGTCTTGCTGGTGTTGAGCTGCAGCTGGTTAAGCTCACTCCATCTGACAAAGTCCCTGATGACCGTCCTGTATTCCAGATCATTCCCCTCTGAAACACAACCAACAATGGCTGTGTCGTCGGAGAACTTCTGGATGTGACACTGTGTGGAGTTGTGTGTGAAGTCCGAGGTGTAGAGGGTGAAGAGGAAAGGGGAGAGCACCGTACCCTGAGGGGCACCTGTGCTGCAGAGTACCATGTCAGACACACAGTGACGGAGCCTCACATACTGTGGTCTGTTGGTGAGGTAGTCTATAACCCATGCAGTCAGGTGTTGGTCTACTCCCACACTCTCCATCTTCACTCTGAGTAGTGACGGCTGGATGGTGTTGAAGGCACTGGAGAAGTAAAAAAACATGACCCTCACAGTGCTCCCGCTGTCCTCCAGGTGTAGCAGTGATCTGTGCAGCAGGTAGATCACTGCGTCGTCCACTCCGATCCGAGGCCGGTAAGCAAACTGCAGGGGGTCCAGCTGAGTGCCCACCAGGGGTCGCAGGTGCTGCAGGATAATGCTCTCCATGGTCTTCATCAGCTGAGAGGTCAAGGCAACAGGCCTGAAGTGGTTAGGCTCCTTGGGACGCGGTGTCTTTGGGATCGGGACCACACAGGAGGTCTTCCACAGGGCCGGGACTTTCTCCAGGCTCAGGCTGAGGTTGAAAAAGTGCCTGAGAACTCCACAGAGCTGGTCAGCACAGTCCTTGAGGATTCTAGGGCTGATGCCGTCCGGTCCCGGGGCCTTCCTTGCCTTGATCTTCCTCAGCTGACTTCTCACCTGATCATCAGTTATGGAGAGGGTAGTAGAGGATGGCTGGGATGGGGATGTGGGGGTGAAGAGTGGTGAGTTGGTGGGGGAGGGAGGGAGGGCAGACTCAAATCTGTTGAAAAACACGTTGAGTTCATCTGCCCAGATCTTGTCCCCACTGGCTTGGTCTCTCCCCACTCCTTTACCATGGCCTGTGATGGTCTGCAGGCCTCTCCAGACTTCCCTGGCATTATTCTCCTCCAGCCGCTTCTCCAGTTTCCTTCTGTAGCAGTTCTTTTTTTCCCTCTTCTCTTCAGTGCAATAGTAATTTATTGATGTCCCAAGTATCAATCACCAGTGGTTCGAGAGGCACTTCCTGTGTGAGCTCCCCGCATCATGATACACCAGTCCAGGCACAGTGAGGGGGAACTACCGCTGTCGCTACAGAGCCCAGTATCCAACGACCAAAGTAGGGTTGGGCGATATGGTGGTGAGTACCTATGCATTTTACACTTTAAAATGTGTTTAATCAGTGTGTCAGGCATAGTTTGACCTTAAATCTGGATTGTGCATTTACCTTGTTAGCTTGAAGAGAGATTGAAGAGAGAAGGGGAGGGTTTTAAAGCTGAATATAATTGAATAATTAGTCATTTTTATTGTCACATCCAAAATAGTAGGAGAACGCCAACGTCAAGCTAGCAAGATGGTTCGGAAGGGTAGGAGCCGGCCGTGTGTTAAAAATAGACATTTTTACAGGTGCAACAATTCCTCGTGGACTTTCACCATTCGCTGGTAGCCATGGAACCTAACCCCTGTGAAAAGCGGGCATCTACTGCCGCTGCATTTTCAGGGGCTAAGCTGACTTCCAAGGCTTGAAACTGTAAACCCACATAATGACTACAACAACGGTCTCATTACGTATTAGCTGTGAACGTGTACTTCCTTAGGCTTACCTTGACAGCATTCCCTCGAA
Source organism: Dunckerocampus dactyliophorus (assembly GCF_027744805.1). Taxonomy (NCBI): domain Eukaryota; kingdom Metazoa; phylum Chordata; class Actinopteri; order Syngnathiformes; family Syngnathidae; genus Dunckerocampus; species Dunckerocampus dactyliophorus. Next base: position 1,210,243 of record NC_072823.1, read on the forward strand.
TAAATTTCTTTATGGTAGAGACGAGACCCATTTCATTCTTCTGCATTTTGCCTCGACCTCTCAGTTGGGACACTTCCACTGCACAGTGTTTCCTTTTGGCCTGAGACGTGTGGACTCGACGGCCTATGGTTGGCTGCTGAGGAGCTTTACGGGCTCTCAGCCGCATCATTCTCTGGCATCACATAGAAGAATCTGAGGAGCAGACAACAGGTTCACACTTTTTTGTACATCGCAATTGTACACTCCACTGCATTATGGTACATTGGTACCACTGAACTGGAGTGAAGATTAGATCCACAAAAAGTGGATCCTTCCGGCTCAGCTCTCTCTTCACCACAACGGTCCGGTACAGCGACCTCATTACTGCACCGATCCGCCTGTCGAACCATTGCAATCTACAACCACAATAACAGACCTATTTATTCTAAGCCTGTCACATTTCCTATTACACAGTCAAACCTCGGTTTTCACACCCCAGTTTGTGTGTGATTCAAGCTGAATCAATGTTGCCCCAGTTTTCGTATCCTGTCTCAGTTATCATACAATATTGCATCTAACTAAGTAATCCATCTGCCCCGTTATCATTCCGCTTACGTATGTCACCATAATCAATTTTGCTGGTTGATAATTAACTACGAATTACGTTGATTGCCATTTTTTCAATAATTATATGGCATAAATGTATGTCATACAACTGTATTGAAAGGTTGCATTTCTTTTGCAATGTAGCGAGCAACACTACAAATGCGACATATTGGTTCGTCAGTGTTCATGCGCTCACCTTGTTCATTCTGTTTAAAACTGAAATATTCCCACACCGGGGCTGTCAGCTGTGGCATTTGCCTCAGAAAACATTGCTTCTGTGCCTTCATTCATGTTTGCGTATGCTGGCTCACGAGGCTAACTGTTAGCACTCTGTATCCACTCACTAGCAGCCCTGCCTCCACAAAGAGGCTGTATGAGATGAGGGTTCACTCACTGTTCGTTCTACTGGAGAACCAATGTGCACAGATACATGCAGAGTCAAACCTCGTGTCATCCAGCCTGTGTGGATTGGAGACACACATGCTTGCATGCACATGTCAGTTTATCGAGGCCGGCATAATTATCGACTTCCATTTTTTTTTAACCGTTCAATTAATAAATCATTGTGACAGGCCCATTAACCGCACAATAAATAAAAACGAACTCGATAATTCTGCCGGCTGTGATAAATTGACATGTGCGTGTGTGTTTGTTGCCGTTAGCGAGTGTACACCCAGAGTGCTGCAATTGAGTGTGGTGAAAAGTAACGAGCAAGCAAACGCAAATAAAAGGGCGAGCAGCCAATAAGAGTATTCACAGGCGTACTTGCCACGGTAGAGTGACTTTTTGGGGGGTCAACACGCACAATTGAAGCCGTAGCCATTTGAAAATATACTGCAAACTAGGGCTGGGCGTTATGGCTTCAAATCAATATCACGATAAATTGGGCAGTTTACCTCGACAACGATAAATGCACGATAAATCCCCGACCACGATATATCTTTGCCATCTGAAAATAATTGCAGATAATGCAAATTAACTGCTTTTCGTTGATTTACTCTGTTGCCCAAATGGCACACATTTTCAATGAAATACAATGCACATAATGGAACGCACCAATCCCGCCTATAAAGCCTTGTGAATAAACCTCCAAAAAGCGCCAACAACGCTGCATTTCCATCAGTTTTCATACTCACTTTACAGTTGGTGTTCTTTGCTCAACATCATCTTTGTGGAAGCCAAAATAAACGTCCCACAAATATGAATGTACGGTACACACCCTGGCATACTGTTCTACATCCTGTACACACGTGTACTAAGCTACACATGCAGCCACGTCACATGACTGGCATCACGTCTCATGCGATTACATTACTCATGGCCACAAGAACAACCACCTTGATACTGTATCAAGCCAACCACGTCAGCTCATACTTTCCAATAATAAGAACAGCATTTATAAATAGTGGGACTCATTTTTCTAACAATTCTATTCAATTCCATTGTGATGTTATTTGCCTGCATGTAGGGACCTGATAGATAACCACCATTAAAATGATCATTTTCACAAAGAAAAGAGAATTTCACTTGTTCTTGTAGCCATGTGACCATCTATTCCTGACATCAAATAAAGCCTGGAGTCCTTAAAACCAGCTACCAACAGCAAACTAATCATGGTTTCCTACAGAGACGTTTTTAATCATGTTTTTATTACCTTGGTCTTTATTTGTGAATTGCCAATTTTGCATCATTGGCTATGATGTACATGTTTTTGTCTTTTAAAGGCTTTAAAAATCCATATATTTCAAGTCAGGTATTTGTGTATCATCCGGAGCGGCATGACAATGCATACAAACAGAAAAAAAGTAGCATGAGTGGGAAAGCCGCTCACATGTCATCACGCATCAATGCGAGCTGCCGACGTGAGCCAAGAAAGGCTGTAGGAGATACAGATGCACCAACATGTTCCTCTACTTTGATTCACTTTGTATGGACTTATTTCAGGAGCAAAATGTGAATGAAAGAGTTGAAAAATGCAGTCGCACGTATGTTCCTTTTTAGTTTCTACTCACGCAATCTATTTCTAGGCGCATGTGCGAGTGAAATGCTGGCACTGTACAGCCGCTTCTCCATTTGAACCATCAGCCGTTCCCTCATCGTCCGTTTCCCTTCTTGTTCGGGCTGAATGGGTGGAGTCACGTGACTCCACACGCTGTACCTGGTCTTAAAGGGGAATGAACATAGCATACCAGCACGCACAGTCAAAACAGACAAAAAGACTTATTTTCTTTTTTGTTAAAACACCAAATTTATGGACATGGGCAAAATGACGTCAGTTATCATAGTAAATTACAGTAACAGTAAATTTTACTAAAACACCACCTGATGTCAATTTCAGCCCGTTTGCACGTCCTCATTTTGTGACAAGAAATTAGTGACAAAGTCAATGAAATAAATAATAGAGTACGCTGCACCTTACGTTTCAGCTGCTGTGATTCCAAGTACGACACCTCATTTTGCCGCATCCAAAATATGAACTTTGACCAAACGTTACACCTGATTGAAGGTAAAGAGCGTATTCCACACACAACTGGATATGCAAATGAGCTGACGTCCGCACTGACACACAATGTCACCGTATTTCCAAGTTATTTATCTTTTTTTCCCTTCAATAGTCACACACGACACTGATTCAAAATCAGAAATATTGTGGTTGATTACGATTTTATTGAAGTCCAATTTTTGCTCAAAGAGACACTTATTTTCATTGAGGTGTTTTTGTCTTTATTGGTTGTTTATTTTATAACAAAATCAAATAATATTTTATATATTTATGTAATATTTTACCTAATTATTTTATAATATATATATTTTTTATTATTTTCATTGAGGTGTTTTTGTCTTCTTTATTTTATTATTTTATAATAAAATCAAATAATATTTGAGATATTTCTATAATATTTTATATCATTATTTTATAATATATATATTTTTTTATTATTTTCATTGAAGTGTTTGTCTTTATTGGTTGTTTATTTCATTATGTTGTTGTTTAATTCATTGACATTCCAATGACGATGTGAAATATTCTTGAGAAATCAACGTTTATTGCTTTTGTTACAGGGCACTCGCATTATGATGCCATATGTTATTACATGCACGAAAAAATGGTCTCAAAATAAGGGTTACAATTATATCGTGTGTCATCGCTAATTTCTAGGACAATTATCATCCAGCAAAAATTGTTATCATGACAGGCCTGATTCCGCTGAATGGAGTAGCCGAACTGATTCACAGTCTGTGGACTTTTTAAATCACGTGTGACTGCTAAAAAACTTGCAACGGGGCCAAAGAAAGTTGTGAGTGCCAGCAATTTGATAAAGGATGTGAGAAACACGATTGACTATTTGTCATTTATAATCATTTGGCATTGTTTTCTACAAAAGGAGTATTAGGGCCACAATGACCGGGGAAAAAAAATCTGAGATTTAAAAAAAATTGATTTTGTAAATTTACTAGAATAAAGTCATAATTTTACTATTACTAGAATAAAGTAGAATCACCACCTTACCGTGGTGGAGGGGTTTGTGTGCCCGAGTGATCCTAGCAGCTATGTTGTCTGGGGCTATATGCCCCTGGTAGGGTCTCCCAAGGCAAACAGGTCCTGGGTGACGGGCCAGACCAAGAGTGATTCAGAAGACCCGTATGAATAAACACACGAGGAGAGACCGCACCTCGCCCGGAAGTGGGATACCGGGCCCTCACCCTGGAGCCAGGCCTGGGAGAGGGGCTCGCAGGCGAGCGTCTGGTGGTCGGGCTTTCACCCGTGGGACCCGGCCGGGCTCAGCCCGAAGAAGCCACACGGGATCTCCCCCCCACAGACCCACCACCTGCGGGGGCAAGCATAAGGGTCCGGTGCATTGCGTTTTGGGTGGCGGTCAAGGGCGGGCACCTAGCCGACCTGGTCTTCGGCGGCCAAATCTGGTTCTTGGGACATGGAACGTCACTTCTCTGGCGGGGAAGGAGCCCGAACTTGTGAGAGAGGTTGAGACATTCCGACGAGATATAGTCGGACTCACCTCGACCCACAGTTTGGGTTCTGGATCCAAACTCCTCGAGAGGGGCTGGACCTTGTTCTACTCTGGAGTTGCTGCAGGGGAGGGGAGGCGAGCTGGTGTGGGCTTATTAATAGCCCCCCGGCTCGGTGCCTCTGTGTTGGAGTCATCCCCGGTGAACGAGAGGGTCATTTCCCTACGCCTTCGGGTTGGGGAAAGGGTCCTGACTGTCGTTTGTGCGTACACGCCAAACGGCAGTTCAGAGTACCCAGCCTTCCTGGAGTCCATCAGAGGGGTGCTGGAGAGCACTCCAACTGGTGACTCTGTCGTTTTACTGGGAGACTTCAACGCCCATGTGGGCAATGACAGTGTGACCTGGAGGGGCGTGATTGGGAGGAACGGCCTCCCCGATCTGAACCCGTGCGGTGTAATGTTGTTGGACTTCTTTGCGAACCACAGTTTGTCCATCACAAACACCATGTTCCAGCATAAGGATGTCCATAAGTGCACATGGCACCAGGACACCCTAGGCCGCAGGTCTATGATCGACTTTGTAGTCGTATCATCAGACCTGCGTCCGCATGTTTTGGACACACGGGTAAAGAGAGGGGCTGAGCTGTCAACTGATCACCACCTGGTGATGAGTTGGATTAAATGGCGGGGGAGGATGCCAGACAGACCCGGGAGACCCAAACGTGTAGTGAGGGTGTGCTGGGAACGTTTGGCAGAGTCTCCTGTTCGTCGAGTCTTCAGCTCTCACCTCCGGCAGAGCTTCTCCTGCATCCCGGGGGAGGACGAGGATATCGAGTCCGAATGGGCTCTACTCCGTGCCTCCATTGCTGAGGCAGCCGATCGGAGCTGCGGCTGCAAGGTGGTCGGTGCCAGTCTCTGGTATCTGGGGTAGTCAAAATGCTCCCCAGTGGCAAAGCTCCGGGGGTGGACGAGTTTCGCCCTGAATTCCTCAAGGCTCTGGATGTTGCGGGACTGTCTTGGCTGACACGTCTCTTCAACATTGCGTGGAAGTCGGGAACAGTACCTCTGGATTGGCAGACTGGGTTGGTGGTCCCCCTTTTCAAGAAGGGTGACCGGAGGGTGTGTTCCAACTATAGGGGGATCACACTCCTCAGCCTCCCTGGGAAAGTCTATTCCAGGAGCCTGGTTTACATTGCCAGTAGTAAGTCAAGCCTGTTTCCGGTGAACGTTGGCCTCCGCCAAGGGTGCCCTTTGTCACTGATTCTGTTCATAATTTTCATGGACAGAATTTCTAGGCGCAGCCAAGGTGTCGAGGGAGTCCAGTTTGGGGGCACTAGGATCTCATCTCTGCTATTTGCAGACGATGTGGTCCTGATGGCCTCATCGGGCTGTGACCTGCAGCGTTTACTGGGACGGTTTGCATCTGAGTGTGAAGCTTCTGGGATGAGACTCAGCACCTCCAAATCCGAGGCCATGGTTCTCAGTCGGAAAAGGGTGGATTGCTCCCTCCGGGTTGGGAATGAGGTCCTGCCCCAGGTGGAGGAGTTCAAGTATCTCGGGGTCTTGTTCACGAGTGAGGGAAGGTTGGAGCGTGAGGTCGATAGGCGGATCGGCGCAGCGTCTGCAGTAATGCGGTCGCTGTACCAGACCGTCGTGGTGAAGAGAGAGCTGAGCCGGAAAGCAAAGCTCTCAATTTACCGTTCGATCTATGTTCTCACCCTCACCTATGGTCATGAGCTTTGGGTCATGACCGAAAGAACGAGATTGCGGATACAAGCGGCTGAAATGAGTTTTCTTCGTAGGGTAGCGGGACTCACCCTAAGAGACAGGGTGAGGAGCTCGGTTATCCGGGAGGAGCTCAGAGTAGAGCCGCTGCTCCTTCACATTGAGAGGAGCCAGCTGAGGTGGCTCGGGCATCTAGTCCGGATGCTTCCTGGACGCCTCCCTGGTGAGGTGTTTCGGGCATGCCCAGCCGGGAGAAGGCCCCGGGGAAGACCTAGGACACGCTGGAGGGATTATGTCTCACAGCTGGCCTGGGAACGCCTTGGTGTCCTCCCGGTGGAGCTGGAGGAGGTTGTCGGGGACCGGGAAGTCTGGGCTTCCCTACTGAGACTGCTGCCCCCGCGACCCGGACCCGGATAAGCGGAGGAAAATTGAATGGAATGGAATAGAATAAAGTTGTAAATTTACAAGAACAAAGTTGTAAATTTACTAGAATAAAGTCAAACACTACAAGAATAAAGTCGGAATTACTAGATTTACTAGAATAAACTCATAATATAACTGCTCAAAAAAAATAAAGGAACACTTCAAAAACACATCAGATCTAAACTGGGGCGAAAATGATCTTGAATATGTTTCCTGATAATAAGTGGGTGATGTATTAGTAACAAAATGATGCCACATCATTTGATAGAAATGAAAATGATCACCCTATAGAGGGGGGAAATCAAAGACACCCCAAAAATGAATGTGAAAAAATGATGCAGCAGACTGGTCCATTTGGCTAAAATGTCATTGTAGCAACTCAAAATGATTCTCAGTAGTTTGTGTGGCCCCCACGTGCTTGTACTCATGCCTGACAACGTGGTTGCATGCTCCTAATGAGACTACGGATGGTGTCCGTAGTGTCCTGGGGGATCTCCTCCCAGATCTGGACCAGGGCATCATTGCGGTACCTGGACGCAAGAAGCAGATTCCAGGAGACAGATAGTTACTCCAGGAGAGCTGGACAGGGCCGTAGAAGGTCCTTCAACCCTCAGCAGGATCGGTATCTGCTCCTTTGTGCAAGGAGGAACAGGATGAGCACTGCCAGAGCCCTACAAAATGACCTCCAGCAGGCCACTGGTCATTGATGCCCTGGTCCAGATCTGGGAGGAGATCCCCCAGGACACCATCCGTAGTCTCATTAGGAGCATGCCCCCACGTTGTCAGGCATGCGTACAAGCACGTGGGGGCCACACAAACTACTGAGAATCATTTTGAGTTGCTACAATGACATTTTAGCTAAATGGACCAGTGTGCTGCATCATTTTTTCACTTTCATTTTTGGGGTGTCTTTGATTTCCCCCCTCTATAGGGTGATCATTTTCATTTCTATCAAATGATGTGGCATCATTTTCTTCCTAATACATCACCCACTTATTATCAGGAAACATATTCAACATCATTTTTCTTCCAGTTTAGAGACGATGTGTTTTCCAAGTGTTCCTTTAATTTTTTTGAGCAAACCGAAAACGCACTTTTGGTGAAGCACTCAGCTAATGAGAACATTTGTGTCGACTCAAACAAAATAAAAATGACAATCTTTAAAAACGCTGCCCTTTCAGTCTACATTTCTGTCTTGCAGTCACACGTGGTAGAATTGCTTTGTGCCTTATTGCCTGTGGGCTTCGATGCAAATAAGTTGAGATAGCTCGTCTGTTACCGTCACCATGCAGCGGCATGACAACATCCCCTCACATGGCTACCATTCTCTTTGCCAGTGTGTTTCGAACTCGTGTGATGTGCACGTCACGGTAGTTTGTTGCCTTAAGTTGCGATCGTATGATTTAAGATCTACGTAATGTAATTTCACAGCACCTCTCCTGTGAAACACTCGGCCGCCACAGACGACAGCGGTGGTTGATGTTAGCCTGCTGCTGGCTAACTTCACAGAGACATTAACTACTTGTGAAGCGTGACGCCAGCGCCCGGCGAGACTGTGAGTGTGTGGCACTAAGTAGCAGTCAGTGGCTCCTCTTGTCTGCCATAGATTCAAAAAATGTTCACACGTGGAAATAAATACGATTCCTTTCGTTGCTAACATTGGTCGCTAGTTAGCGTTGAAGCTAACACAACCAGAGCCATATAAAAGCAAAAACTGTGACATTATCGACATATTGACGCTTTTATGAGATACAAACAAGCCCCCCAACACGGCAGTTAAAATGTCATCATTTTCAACAGCTAAGATCGAGTGATTTTTATTTCCCTCCACGACTATTTTCAGCCATTAGACTACGCCCCCCTTCGCAGGCTAGCATAGAAGCTAATCGGAGGACGGGGTGAGGACCAACATTTCTTGTTTGCATGTTATCCTTTTACTTACAGTAAATGGAGGAAACGCTTCTAAACGTCCCGTGGCCTTTTCAGCTCGCCGCCGGACCCGTGACGCCCACCCGCTCCGACAGAGGTCGGACCGTGCTTGTTCTGCAAGCTGCGGCGTCCGTCGCTGTCGACAGCCAGTCACAAATCCGCCATGTCTGAGGACGCCATTTCCCGCCTCCTCATCACAAACACGCGAGTGCGCACGAGAATGCGACACGCGCGCGCGAACCAACGTGGCTTAGTCAACACAGGAAAGCACACAGCTGGACACGCAACTTCCTACAAGGGTCATATTGTAAACAAAGCCTACTACTTAATACATTTGATGGTTTCACGATGAAATACAGGAAAAAACAGGAAGACTTACACAAACCCTCAGATTGTTGGTCAAATTTTTGTTTTTCTCCGGATATTGACCTTTTTTTCCGCAGATGACATCTCAATAATTATTTTATAAATTATGTATTTAAAATACAGATAAAATGTTCAATATATTCACACGTGTCATGTTTATTAAGCTTCACTGCTGTTTTTTCGTCAAGCGTTCAGCCCGTGCTCTTCATACGGTGATCCCTGAACGCACCATAGTTGCGTGCTGAAGTGCAAAAGTGAAATTGAACGCTGCCACAGTTTAATAAATCTAACAAATACACGACCAACTGCCGTGTTGGCGGTGATAAATCATACATTTTATACCTTAAATGTGTTTTACGTGCGTGAGGCATATTTAGGGCTTAATTGTGGCACAAGTGAACAACAATGGAAGCTGGAGCTGAATGTAATATAATAATTACTCGCTTTTATTGCAAACATTGATCCGAAAACGGAGAACACCAACGTCGAGCTAGCAGGAGGGGTTATCACCATTTGCAGCTGGTCCTGGAACACAAAATAGCCAAAATTGTACATACACCTGTATTTATATTGTCCTATTGTATGTGCATATTTACTGTATGCATGTATTGCTGAAACACAGTCTTGCCTTTAAAATGGATTCCAAAATGGAAAAACGTGTACTTAATTCAGTCCAGTAACAGTACATTGGAAAGGACATTTCTTCAATTAAAAAAGGGAGTGTTAAAACATTTATGCATGCATAACAACATACAGTAGATTGTCTAACTATAGCCCTGGTGGTATGCAGTCTCCTTCAAATGAAATGATTACTTTTTCTTAGAGACATGCATAAATGAAATCATTTGAAATATTTCGTGTCTAGCTAACCTTATTCAACCACATGCCAATGACCTATGAGTACAAGTCACATATTCCAAGATGAACCATGAACAAAATGGCGGTACAGTCATCGCTCGCCACTTCAAACTTTGCGGCTCCGCTGTCACATTTCTTCCAAAAATATTAATAAATAAACCATGCTGTTTCATGGCTGAATGCGGCCTATTAAGAAATCTGCACATTAAAAGCAACTTGTACATATTGGTTTGCCTAAATGAAGCCTTTTCAAGCATAAAAATGGCCAAATGAAGTCAAATACAAATAAATATAAGGCATTCAGAAGACACACAGACGTGACGATATGCAGTATTCTACACTGGTCACTAGGTGGCAGTAATGTTACGGCAAGGTTGTGTGAGACACATAAGCACCAGACTTCATGGGTGGAGCAACAGGCTTTTATTGCATCTTTGATTTATGTCACAACAGGCACCATAATCCCTCACACGGGCCAAGCTAAAACTGAACTCTGAACGGCTGACGTCACATCCTCTCACCACCCCCAACCCCTCCTCAGCTCCCTTAGCACTGGAGCTCATTTACAGCAATACAGACAAGCCTTATTTATGTCTTATTTTCTCTTATTGTGTCTACTACATTGGATAATACACATTTGAAGGCGACTATAGGGGTGTTATTTCATGTCTAGAGGGCTCTAATAATCTTAAGGACAATATTTAGAAGGTTGTAAGCATGTTTTCTATGCTCCAACTACAAAAATATTACATTTCTAAATAAGAAGTCCTACGTTGCGGAAATTCACGGTCGGACCTGGAACCAATTAACCGCGATAAACGAGGGATTATTGTACTTGCAAAATATTTTCAAGACGCTACTTGTCGTACATGTTTGACAAGCATTGCGGTAGAATAATAGGCACACGTGTCGTTCCACTTAAAATCAGCTACTCATAGCAAGTAATAGTGCATATTTAAGATTCACTTTAGTCGCATTCATAGGCAGCATGTGCAAGAACAGATATCATCATAACCTTAAAAACAACAACACAACAAAAAAACATACAGTATACTCTTATCTGAGGGGTGCACATATGCTAACCAGCAGTGGTGGTTCACAAAACGCTGTTTTTCCTCCCATAATTGGTTGGGAACTAATACATTGCTGAAACTTAGCAATGTTCTACTGCTGATTATTAAAGAACGAAAAACGGTAGAAAATGTTTTTCCTGGTGAAAGACGGGAGTCTAATCTTTCTTTAGGTCGGCACTCCATGTTTCTAAAAAGACATGTTCATAAAACCAGTGGCGGGGGGAAGCAATTTTTTTCCGGCCTACATCATAAATGTTTCTGTATACGTAAATTTCAGTATCTGCCATGATGGTGCAGCTTGCTAGCAGCTGGAGCTGCTGAGCGAGGCTACTGGCTGTGAGTGTAAGTGACCGGAAAGAAGCTCCACAGCTGACGCTGCCTGTTGGAAGAAACCGCAGAGTGACAAAGAGAGTCGCCAAACACAACGCTAGTCATTCTTTAACAAAGACAAAGTCGCTGGGCTTTGAGACTTTATTCAAAGTCTCCGTTCATAACAACGGAATGAAAAATTTGGAAAATGTTCCGGTGGAGGGTTAAACGTAACAATCGCTGATTCGCTCACTTCACTGTCAATCAAAAAGGGATTCCGCCTCAAACAGATAATCCAGTCATCGTGCAGAAGCCGAGCGTCTCGGGCCAGCTCACTGGCCCATAGGCCAATGGGCGGGACAAAGCACAGAATTTATCCAATGACCATATAGTGGCACAACCCACTCTACGCCTCCGCATCCAAGTCAGTAGACGCTCTATTTCCGCCCGTTTTCCATACACTGCTCCCTGCAGTTTGGGAGCAGACGCCGCACGGGGTAAAAAGTAACCCAGCCTTCAGCGTCCGACTGCGCTGCGGGGATGAATGAGAAGGTAGTCGTGTCAGTTACCTGTGATAAGTAGCTGATTCTGAACAAAAGATGAAACGCATATTTAGTCAATGAAATGTACACACACACACACACACCAGTACATATTTCACCACTTTATTTGTGTGTGTGTGTGTGTGTGTGGGTGGGGGGGGTGGGGGGCATTTAGGGTAAGCTGAGCTTCCCTCCCAATCTTAGAGCAATCACCACTGCATAGAACAAAAATATTCAATGTGCCTTGAAACATCAGTCAATATAGTCGGTACTTTGAAAAATGGCTGGGAGTGAAAAAATCCTCAGCCTTAAAGCCTGCATACACACTAGAGACAATTTGTCAAACAACATTTTGGCATTGTGCATGGCAGGCTGTAAGATGACCTAAAGTTTAAATGTGAATTTTAGAAAGTAAAGATAATGTTATAAGGGCACGTGGAACAGGCTAATTAACTTTAATTATTGTTTTATCAACCATTTAATTCAATAAAGGGCAATTTATACAACAATTACAAAAAAGTCCTCCACTTCTGACTTGAATGGGATCAACACAGTTGTGGCAGAATTTGCCACCATGTGCACTGTGTCCAGACAGAAATGTCAAGGAGGTGAGACTTTTCCTTCCTCGCTTGTGCCTCCAGTCCACCCTTCTTCCCTCTCATGACAGCACAATTGTCCAAGAGAATACTGGTTTCTTGCCTATTAAAGGGCCAGGCTCGACTTGTAACAGCGTTCGTGCACAGTTAAAAAAAAAACAAAAAAAAGTACTAAAATTGTAAAAAAAAAAAAAAATCCGCTAAACAGCCAGTCGATGAAAGGTGAACCGCGATGCAGCGAGGGAACATGGTACAGGGTTACATTTGGAGTTAATTGGTTCTTTCGTAATATAAAAGCTAAATCTTACATGTATTCTCAGTCTGCTCAGCCAAGTGACTTTTCATTCATTTCATTCCAAGATGCAGTAGTTTCCTGTAGGGTTCTGGTCCGCCCCATAAGCCCCTGCAGAGGACACACAGAAAAGACAATCCAAAAGGTAGTAACCTGGCCACACATACTGTAGTTGGAGATCATTTCACAGTATCGAGTATGTATTTAAGCGTGGCCATACTTGAGGAGTCCGTGCCAGTAAAGGTGAGGCATCACGCCAGCTTTCATGTGGTACATGAGTCTCCTTTCCTTGGCTTGGTTAATGGGGAACGTTTCCAGAGGCTGGCCATTGTAGTCAAACTCTGCTAGGACGACTGTGTTGTAGCTGGTAACCAACGGACATGAAGTGTAGCCATCATACTAAAAAGGGGGTAAAAGTGATTATTATGGCTGTCAAAGTGAATGCGTTAATAACACATTAACATAAGTTTCCTTTAGAAGGGATAGTTTGGATTTTTTGGGATTCGGAACACAACGTTTCGGCTCACGGGACGGAGGGGGGTTAAGTCCCTGTTGATGCATTACACGGCCGATGGGGATGTCATACAACTTCATGTCCAAAAATCCCAACTGTCCCTTTAACGGCACTATTTTTTTGTACGCGCGATTAACGTGCAACCCTCGGCCCACACCGTAGTTTGAGGAAAAGCGGCGGTGCCTGTGGAGAAACAAGCGGGAACAAATACTGAGCAGAAATGGAGCGAAAAAAGCCCTGGCAGATGGCTCTCCTGACAAGGCCAAAGGTATTTGTATCTACTGACGCTGGGAGCCGAATTGTCACGGAGTATGTCGACTTGCCAGAGAGATGCGAGAAGGTACTGAATCACTGACGGTATTTTTTATTGTCATTTATAAAGTGGTACTTTGGCATACAAGTGTCCCAACTATCACCACTATCACCATACACTTTTGACATTATCACATTTATCTCTTTTTTAAAACACTAAAAGTTCAAATTTCCTCTGAAATTGAATGATCAACCTATGAGATTGGACACCAGAATTGAAGTGCCTTTCAGTGTTCTGATCGTGGCTTGTCCTGGCGCTCTTACATTCATTTCCAGCATTCCAGGTGCCCTACAGCCGCCACGTCTACAGTACCTTCATTCAGCATGTATGATCGCTAGCAACAGGAAGCAGGCAGTCCTGCACAAGGAGATTGATTGACAATGGTCCACAGCCAACCAGAACGCAGAACACAATGGGCGGGTTCTCCCTTTAGCCAATCAGGACTTTTGTGGCTCTATCTTTACTGAGAAACTGGACAGTCCTCAACTCTCACACGGGTATACAACACCCTCTACTGGTAGCAGTGGTAAATAACAGAGTACAGATAGACCGCTCTAACAAAAACACCCGCGAAAGGTGAACCACGATGTACGAGGGAACACTGCAATTATCTTTATTGCCACATTGTTATATCATAGTTATATCAACTACTTTGAACTTTGAAAATGTGAATGTGAAATACGAATCATGAATATTTACAATAGTATTTCAAAGTTTACCGGTTAGATTTTATATATGTTTTATAGAAAGAGGTTTTGGACTTGCAACTGCTGAAAAAGTGCATGCACCCCTGATATACAGACAGAGACCAGCACATTTCAGAGTGGCCTTTTATTGTGGGCAGTCTAAGGCACACCTGTGCACTAATCATGGTGTCTAATCAGCATCTTGATATGGCACACCTGTGAGGTGGGATGGATGATCTCAGCAACGGAGACGTGCTCACCATCACAGACTTAGATTTGTCAACAATATTTGAGAGAAATGGTGATATTGTTGATGTGGAAAAAGTTTTACATCTTTGAGTTCATCTCATAAAAATTGGGAGCAAAAACAAAAGTGTTGCGTTTCTATTTTTGTTGAGTGCATATAACGTACATAAATACCTACTTTTTAAAAATAAATATAGTAGACATATACATATTTTCTATATTTATAGTAGGAGGTAGATCTTTGGGACTTGGTCGTTTTAAAAGTAGCTCGCAGGCTGAAAAAGCGTGAGCACCCCCGATTTAGATAAAAACTTCTTTCCATCTGCGATTAAGTGCGATGACTTATGAGTTAACTGTGGACAAAATGCAATTCATCACGATGAAATACTTGAATGGACTGACAGCCCTGATGATTATACAGGGTCAGGCAAAATGATCTGACACATTTGTAGGTTAAATAAAAGGCAAATAAAGTAAAGAAACAAGAAAGTGTTTTTATTTTCAAAAAGTACCGTAAATCACGGTGTATAAACCGCAGCCGTGTATTAACCGGCTCATGGTTAATTAATCAGGCTTAATCAGGCTCACGGCGGGGAAATTTTTTTTTTTTTACTTAATAAATGCTTGCCAACTCTTTCATCTCAAATCAACATGCGTAAAGGTACTGAGCAATTTCAAAAAGAAGAAGAAAGTCCATCAATTCATCTGCAATGGAACTCGTGTAAGAAAAGTTTGCCGTCAACTTGCCGATGATGTCTGCTCTTCAACGCCGGATGACTGACTCGTCCAAACCAGGCAGCAGGACGGCATGAAGAGGGGGCCGAATTTCGACAACGCTCGTCATAAAATGGGAAAATGAATTTGAATAAACTCCAACGTTTTGTATTTTAAACCATCTGCAATGTTTTAATGGAAGCTTAGGTTAGCTTCAGTGTATATCGAGATCGTTTCACTGTGTGAAAATACACAGCAGTCAGATAAAGGAATTGCACTTTCAGCAACTGTACAGCAGAGGGCGCCACACACGGCTCTTCTAAAATCTACTTCTGGTCAATTTCTGTCTGGTCACAGACTTGTCATCGTGTATAAACCGCACCCTGATTTTTGGCGTCTTACCGGTGGAAAAAAAAGCGCAGTTTATACACCGTGCTTTACGGTACAAATAATGCCATTTTTTCATATGATGCCATTTTGCTTTGTTTCTTTATAATGCCATTGTTTTTCTTTTCTTTTTCAGTTCCGTTTGCACTTCAATCTTGGTAGACATGATCCCGTACCAGCTGGAAACACCATCTTGTTATGGTTACCAACTTCACAGCTACTGGATCGGCATTGAGTGTGTGGACAATAATGGATTCCATTTGACTGATTTCACTTTTAAAACATCATGAAACAGAATCGCACTATATGTACTTTTCCAAAATAAAAACACTTTCTTGTTTCTTTACTTTATTTGCCTTTTATTTAACCTACAAATGTGTCAGATCATCTTGCCTGACCCTGTGTATGTCAGTGCAGATATTCATTTCGATTGTAACTGGCGAAGAGGCGATGCTATCACACAAGTGCTTTACCTTTTTATCGGGTTTCTCATTTTTCAGTATCTTTTTGATGCTTCTGTGTAGAACAGCAGACTGTGCAGCTAAAAGAAGAAAAGAAATGTGACATTAATGTTATTGACGTTAGCATGGCTAGCATGCTTTTCCTTTTATTATTCCCTTTTCCTCCACCCCATTAGGCTTGGGCATTCACACGCAATGTGAATGTCAGACTTCGCAATCATCCAGTTGTTATTGTCATGCAAATTAAGTTCGAAATGAGAACAGCTCTAATAAACACAACAGGCCTAACAGCTTTATTTGTGATGACAGACTTGGGCAACTGGCCGCCCGCCAGCCAGATATACGGTCATTAATCCCACCCACAGATTCATTTCTAATTTTCCAAAAAAATGTAAAAAAAAAAAAAAAAAAAAAAGCTAGATGATGCAATGTCAGTAGACATTGTGTGTGAATGCCAAAAAGCTGAAGCTTGACTGAAATGCTTTGGAAATATGCTAAAATGTAGAATGAAAATACGAGTAGTTTGGTAGTTGAACCAAGGGGATGTGGGTCAGGAACCAAGGACTTTACCGGCTGAGCTATCCAACATTGACAACCCCCCCCTCACTGGGCGTAGTAGCACCAGAGTGATTCAGCAGTATGAACATGCACCGCTTTAATGCAACAAAACGGACATATGACTCAAACACAGCAGCAGGGTGTCTTACTGTCCACTAAATGTAGCTGAAGTAGTGATTAAAAAAACACTTACCAACAGCAGCAGCCGTCTTGGCAGTGGGCAGGTTTGTACAGTCCCCGATCCCAAACACATTGGGGTACTTCTTATGTTGAAGGTTGTCTTTGTCCACATCCAGCCAGCCAGCCTCGTCTGCTAGCGAGCTGCCTTTAATCACCGAGTTGGGTCCCATTGGTGGAGTCACATGAAGCATGTCGTACTAAAGAGCAGAAGGTGCAGAGTGCATATCGCGAATGAAGGTGCGTAATGACAGAGTGGGAGAATCCCGCGCATCCAGAATCCTCTCAGCAACGCGTCTTACGCACACGGGAGGATAGTGTACGAGGCATACTGAAGACAGAAGGGCAGGGTTCTGGAGCAGAATCTGACCTAATTATTACAATAGTCACATTAATTGCAAATGTTGATCTGAAATCCGAGAACATCAAGCTCGCAGGAGGGTTTGGAGGGCTGTAAAAGCTTGCAATTTTCGTTCCATACATTTCGCGTTCTGTATTGCTGCTGATTTTGCTGTGATAATTGTGACGATTTGTTGTGAATTTTTCTTCCTATAGCTCAGGGGTGGTTAAACCTTTAGACTTGCGGGCCACATTGGGCGGCAAAAATTTGGCGGAGGGGCCGTCTACGTATAGGTGGCATCAAGCAGCACAACATACTTGCTCACGGTGCAGCAAAACAGAAACAACACATCAACAACTAAGTGCTTAAAATAGCACACAACTTATTACCAAATGCCCGCAAAGCATGCTGGGTAGTCCAGCTGCAACAACAATATGAGCTATGAACAATAAAACATCGGCTGTCAAGGGTGTGTTAACTGCTCCATGTTTACCTCACTGACGACATCTACATATTTTGCAATCTAGCAAAAATACACCAAACACGGCAGAATGTTGGGAGAAAGAGTACCACAATCCACCCAGCATGCCTTGCGGCAGGAATATATGGGTGGTTGTTTTGGCACGGGTATTGCGTGGAGATATTTGTTTGTATGTCCACATGGTGCAGTAGGTAGGTTACTTTGTGCATCGTGTGTGTTGACGTGTTGTGTTTGGATAGAAAGGAATTTGGAAATGCCCGGTGGGTCGGAATAAGATGCTTGGCGGGCCTGCTGTAGCTGCATTTATTACCGAGTTCTAATTGTACAGATATTACTGAAGTGTGTAAAGCAACTAGTAGGTCACGCAATTCCGTACAAATAAAAAGGCATTGTTTTTGGACCGCCTCGGGCATCGTTTAAGCACCGTACCGTCACAGTTTCAGAAGTACTCATTTGGCACCGGTGTCGGCAAATATGTGAACGATATCCGGTTACCTCAAACACTGTGGTCTCCGCCGGTTTATCAAGATGTTCAAACACAGCTTCTTGCTTGTCTGCCCGCACTTCAATCAGGTTCTGCCTCAGGTTCACATTGAGGTCACGTTCCTTCACGATGTCCCAGAGTGAGTCAGCATATTTCTTGACGCCAAACAGCACTGGCAGCGATGTGTTGTAAATGATATTGGCCTTTGCCCTCTTGCCTGTCTTAAGATGACGCACGTAAAAACAGAATTAGACATGGAAGCACAGACACATTTAATCATTCATTGAGCTGGGGCTTATCCCAGCTGACAGCATCCAGGTGTAATAACCGTTAAGTTCACTAGCAATAAAAACACGGCGGCACCGCTGAAACAGCAAGCTGAAAGGAACAAAGGTCTACATCAATGCCGACATCGCCAAGAAATCATACGACTGGAAGCAGGTGAGGATTCCAGGCACCCACTGCAAAAACAATCTAATAAAATGGAGGACTGGAAAAAGCCAAAGTGCTTGTTGTTAGAGACATCAAATAACCGGACAAACACTGACACCATCGAGGGTGTCAAACAATGCGACCGGGTATCCGGTTTGACAAGTCGTACGGCATCCTCCTGTATGAATAAGAATAATTTCTTCTTCGTGCCATGTCGGAAAATTCCATGGTTTCTTTTTGAGCAAGATGTCAGGCTTATTCCAGACGGGAGTGTATTGGCAGGGAGTGAGCGAGGATCCAGTTATTTTTAGAAATTCCCACCAAGCTGTCAGAGTGGAGCTTATATTTATACTTTTAAAACAATTATTTTTCCGGAGGATTTGGCTAATGAAGTGCAGATTACAAATTGGGATTTCATGGCTAAGTGACTGTTCTATGTCTAGCCATGAATGATCCAACCCCAGAAGTGTGGGGTTTTGCCTGTGGCCGTGTTTACAAGTACTTCCTGCCAAAGACACAAATACCCCTATTGTATGTACAAATACCCCCAAAGTGCATCCCGGAAGCCATTTGCGGCCCGCGGCTCTGATTTTATCAAAAAATGTAATTTAACAAGGAAACTTAAAAACAACAACAGCAGCAGCAAAAAGGGGAAAAGCAGTCAAAATATTAAGAAAACTGTTGTAATCTAGAAAGGAAAAAAAAATCCATAATCTCACAAGAACAAAGTCATAGTATGAGGGAAACTGTCATTTTACTAGCATGAAGTTGAAATATTAAGGATAAAGTTTTGTTTAGTTTATTTTTAAGTCAAAAACAATGAATAAAGATGTAAATTTTTTAAACTTAGTTTGGGGGAAAATTCATAACATGGGAATAAAGTTAAAATACTAGGAGAAGAAAACATACAAGAAGACAGATGAAATATTTGGAAAATTATACAAAAAAAAAAAAAGAAACAGCAGAAATTTTACCTGAGTAAAGTCCAAATATTAAAAGAAAAAAATAGAGAAAAAGTTGCAATTTTCAGAGAATAAACTTGTAAAATGAGGGAAAATATAATTTTAGTAACAAAAATACATTATTTTAAAAGATATAAAGTTATAATTATGTAGGAGAAAATTGACAAGAGGAAAGTTGAAATGAAATAGTTGGAAAATTTAAAAAACCCAGCAGAAATGGAAAAAAAAAAAGCCGAACGAAGAACAAAAGTAGCAATTTTGCAAGAATAAATTTGTATTATGGAAAAATTTGTAGTAGCATTTCACCTGTATTCCAAAGGTGAAATGTAGGTGTTATACTGTAGCTTCTTAGCATATCTCTATGTGTAGGTTTGCTAAATATCAAAGTGGTCCTGGCATCCTTTACTTTTTCAGTACGTGACCCTCGCTGGAAAAAGTTTGGACACCCCTGCAATATAACATGCACACAACGCAAATTCCTTTCCATCGGGATATCCCCAATATCCCCACATGACCCAATACTCGGGTGAGAAGAGGAGTAATATTGGGGTTTTTAAAAACTGGAATATGAGCATGTTCCAGTTTTCCAAAAGGAATTTTCGGTGTTTACGTGGCTGTGCGCTACCTGGTTGTTGGTAACATTCCGCTCATGATGCGGTTATTTGACGGCACGTAAGCGTACTCGCTGTATCGGAGCTATTTTTAACGTTATCAGCTTTATCACGGTGACGCCATGTTTGACGATGTGAAGCATTTACGTGTGACAAACACCGTATTAACCGTGAAACAGCAGGAGTTATTCATCCGTGTATTGTTGAAAAAGCGTAGTAAACTGAAGTGGTGAAATACCCAAGAACCTTCTGGAAAAGTAACATACCTTTCTCAGGAAAGCGTCTGCGAGGTACATTATCTTCTGTGGCGCTCCAGCACATTTAACTGGCGTGTTTGGGAATGAGAACACAGCGTTGCCCTCTGCAAAGTTCTGCAGCGCTGCCCATGTTTTCTCCACGGTTTGCACCGAGTAGTTGGATCCAATCTTTGGATGTTCAAATCCCTCAGGCAGCCCTTTGATCTTTTGGATTAAACAAAAAAAAGAAAGTTCAGTGACATGCTGCTGTAAACAGCGTAGAGCAGGGGGACCCAAAGTGTGGCCCGCGGCACAGTCTAAAAATGTAATTTAACAAGGAAACTTAAAAAAAAAAACAGCAGCAGCACTATTTGTAAAATGAGGAAAAATATCATTTTGGTAACAATGTTGAAATAAAGAAAAAACACATTATTGTTTTAAAAGATTTAAAGTTAGAATTACGGGAAGAAAATTTACAAGTGGAAAGCTGAAATGAAATAGTTGGAAAATGTAAAAAAAAAACAACCAAACAGCAGAAATGGAAAAAAACAGCTGTAATTTTATGACAATAAAGTCAAAAATATTAAGAAAAATAATCGAATGAAGAACAAAATTCACAGTTTTGCAAGAATAAACTGGTATTATTATGGAAAACACGTCATTTGTAGTAGCATATCACCTGTATTACAGTACAAGGGTGAAATGCAGTTGTTTCTTGAGCTCCATATCCTGTAGCTTCTTAGCATTTGTACACGTGTTGCTTCACTAAATATCAAAGTAGCCCTTGCAACCTTTACTTTTTCAACATGTGGCCCTTGCTGGAAAAAGTTTGGACACCTCTGGCGTAGAGCTTTTACCACCGCGGCGCACGTCCTCACCTTTTCAAAATGGAGCTGCAGGCCGAGTGCCACAATCAGATACTCGTAGGAGATCTGCGATGAGACCATTTAAGACAATAGACGGCATGTTGTTAGTCGTCTGTGGCTGTAAAACACACATACGCTCAGGCCAAGTCAAAAACATACTTCGGTCCCGTCTTCGGTGCGGACAGTGTTTGTCTCGGGGTTTATTTCCTGAACTTTAGATTTCACCCATTTCACACCCGATGGCATGATACTTGATGTGGGCCTTCCTGATGAAGCGACAGTTTTAGCACCAGCACCCACCAGAGTCCACAGAGGCTGATAGTAGTGCATCTAAAAAGGAGAACAGTTAGTATGACGCCACTGCCTTTCATCATCAATATCAAATAACACGTATTTGAAGTGAACAGCAGACATGGGCGAACTATAGGCCGTGGGCCGCACACGTCATTTCCAAATGATATTTTTGAAACCTTTATCACAGAAACGAGTCGGCAAAAATGCTCGCAACGCTACAACACTAAATGATGCCAGTGGTTTCAGAAGCGAGGGTCTCGGTGCTTTCTGTACGAGCCATTGCGGTAACCGTAGCGACCACATCGCAGCAGCTCCAGGAAGACCAGGCGTTGGTAATCAAGGAAAGACCAAACGTGAGCATCACTCAACTTCAACAATGTGACATTTCACTTATGACTAACAGTTTCAAAATATGCATAGCAGAGCTGCAACAATTCATTGATGAATTGATGATTAATCTAATGATTAATCGATTGTTGTTTTAAATATGTACATATACTTATGTTTTCATTTTCCTGAATCTGTCCTAAAAGCAGACCTACACTTTAACTTTGGAAAATAGCGGTGGACATTTTTGCCTATTTTCCCACATGTCGCAGAGCAAACCACTAACTGTTTGTGTTTGCCTCATGTTGATTCGGTCCGTCCAGGGCCAAGTGATTACTCAATGACTGGAAACCACAGATGAACTGCCCAAGACAATAAGTGTTAGTCACAGCCCAAATACACAGAATAGGAGATCTCTGCTTTCAAGGTATACCAGGGTATGAAAAAGTCACACTTTCAAAACCACGAAAAAAAGTCCGCCATGCTGTCCTTGTACTGTTGTTTTAGGGAGACAATTTTTAACATCTGCTCAGGGACGACAGAAGAAAAACAACCTTTTGGCTAATTCTGGTGCATTTGCAGCAATTCTGATGAATGTACACCGTCAAATAAACCACCCATCCATTTTCTTCTCCTAATGAGGAGAAGCGGGGGTATGCTGGAGCCTATCCCAGCTGACTTGGGGCGGGGTACACCCTAGACTGGTGGTCAGCCAATGGCATATAGACAAACAACCATTCACACTCACATTCATACCGATGGACAATTTAGAGTCTCCAATGAAGCTAACATGCATGTTTTTGGAATGTGGGAGGAAACCGGAGTACCCAGAAAACCCCCCCCACACACAGGGAGAACATGCAAACTCCACACAGAAATGCCCAACGGAGATTCGATTCCCGATCTCCAGACTGTGACTGTGTGGCCAACATGCTAACCACTAGACCACCGTGCAGCCCTCAAATAAACCAAATAAGTCAAATGAGAAAAAGTGGCGGCCACGATGTGGAAATACCTCATCGCGTCCGGTGTAATTCCTCGCAGTCGGCACTGGGCTTGTGTGTTTTGAAACCACGGGCATGAGCAGTGTTGCCAAAAGTCGGCAACTTAACTGCCGCGGCATAGCTACACTGACATTAGCATCAAGCGGCGCCGGTGCGACAAGACGTGTGCCCTCGTCGAGTTTTGCATCCCGTGGCGTGTGGATTTAGTATGAATTTCACGTGCTAGCCAACTTGTGTAAAGACCTTAACGCTATTTAAGTACATTTTTTCCACATGTTAACGTGAATACCATAACCTCATAAGTTGCAGTTGTCGGGGTTTAATTGCTCTTTGTGTCAACAAACATGTATTGACACTACTCGCTGCAGCATAAAACGTACAGTACATGGCAAAAATACACTAATATACAGTAGCATTCGTACTTGAAAACATTGTACTCACATTGTATCATTTAAAATGTGTTAAAATGGGGAGGGTTCTGCAGAATGTGATTACAGTCACTTTTATGGCAAGTGTTGATCCAAAATTGGAGAACGTCAACGTCAAGCTAGCAAGAGGGCTTGGAGCAAGAGCAAGCCGTGTGTCAAAAATTGTCATTTTTAAGGGCATCATCTTAATTATTAACAGGTTTTCGCCATTCGCCGATGGTCCTGGTTCATAACCCCCGCTAATAGCCAGGATCTACTTCCGGTTTGATGCCATTTGTGTTATGTTGCCTTGCACCCGTGACAATATGCAATGATGATAAAGCTGAGTCTAATCAGAGGTAAGACTTACCTCGCTGGGCTCCACAACAGCCACATTCTCAGCACCAAGCATCCTTTTCATGCGTGCGCCCATTGCTATTCCCCCGCTTCCTCCTCCGAGTACCAACATTTTGTAATGTTGTTTGGCAGAGGCACGGCTGCTTGTGTGTAGACGACAGGCGCCAAAGTCCATAAAGCCAAGGCGGCAGAGGGCAGCCATACTGTGTGCCAGGGAAACAAACAAGGACAAATTATATTTTAAAATTACTGACAATATTTCGGTCCTCGCAACTCCTGTACAGGTTGCTGTTGCTGACTTTATGTATGTGTGTGGCTAATTTGAGGCGACTGCACTTGCTTCTACATGAAATAAACCAAAACTGCAAGACGTGTACTTTAAGTTTAAGTGTTTGTTAGTTCTTCATTTGTTACGTCACTCGTAGCTACTGCGTCCATTCTGCATGCTGCGCAATAAATTAATCGTGCGCATGATTAAGTACGTTTTCACACAGTCACGTCCTCTAAAAATGTTTGTAGTACTCTTACCTTGACAGGAAAAACAGGTACTACAGTGATACAGGAAAAAAAGTAACCACTTCCCACGCAATTGCGATACAGGCGAAGTTGCCCAAAATGAACTTCAACTAGCTTCCTGGCTGCAATTGGCAAGGTCCTTGGCCGCGCCCCCTTACGCTATAGACCAATCAAAAGTGACGCCAGTAACTGTCATTGGCGTCAATGGCAGACGGTTTGACGTACTTTGCTACATCTGTAGTTTCATTTCCTTGACTATAAAAACTATATTTTAACAATTTTTCTTGAAACAAATGAAAAAAAAACACACATTACATTGGAATGTCGAATGACATAATGACATCATGTCTGCAGTGCAATACTGGAATGTGTGGACTGTACACACTATCTACCATATTATTTCAGTTGGCCTTTGTGGTAGTAAATTAAGCTTGTTTAAGTCACTCTCACTAAAAAAAAAAGAGTATTGATGTCCTTTAATGTTATCCTATTTTGGCCGCATAAAAAACGTGGACATAGGTGGAGCTGCCATAAGAGCCAGCTTTGAGACAGTTCTTACGTTGAAGTTAATGTTAATTTAGTGTGTTGATGAATTGATAAATGTTAACATTTACAATATTACTGTATTTGTAGGACTTGTTTACATTGATATGTAGAGCGATTCCACAGTGGAACCAATGTTCGCTGGTGTGTTTCGGTAAGACGTTAATGATTGGTGCACAATAAGACATCACCAAGCCAAAAAGCAATAAGTCACCTTCACAAGTTGCTGGTGTAACTCTTAGAAGACCCGATTTTACTCCCCTCCAATGCGGCAATATAAATGCCATAAAGCCCATAACATTTTGCACTCTTTAAGTTGTTTAAATTCTATGCCGATCTAAATTAATGCGATATTGTTAGCCGCTAATGTGCTAGCAAGTCTATGGCGTATATACAAAGCCATATTTTGTGTTGTGAATGCATTTTATGTTCTCCATGAGAATTAATTTGTTATTTAACATTCTAATACTGTTTTCTGTATTTGTCAGTTTCTGTATTTTTTTTTTGTCAAATTGTACAGTTCTCATGGTATGCTTCACAGCAATAAATGCCTGTTGCAAAAAAGAAAAATCTTGGTCTGGTAATTGTCGACTGGAGGGAATAACAATAGGCTTACTGGTATGCTCCATTTTCCCCCCATTATTATTTACTCTTTTATTTCACGTTGTACGCTCGTAGTTTGTGTGCACTTCCTGTTAGTAGTCATGCGAGGTCGCTTCGCGCCTGTTGGACAGTGTGCTACAGCTGGCTGCAATTAAACATTGACTTAAAGGGATAGTTCGGATTTGTTGACATTACGTCGTATAACATCCCCATCAGCAGTGTACTACAGCAACTGTGACTTCCCGTGAGTGCAGTTCTGATCCCTAACAAGGAACGTAGTTCCGCTTAGTTGCTGGGGCCATTTAAGCAGAGGTTGGTTTTGATAGTTGTCTTGCGCGGTACCCATGCACACCATCACCTGTCCATTCTTGTATATGTGATGAAGACGCTCGCATCTTCTTCTGCTGAGTAACACATGTAAGGAATCTGCTGAGAAACACCCGATGTCAACGTCGTACAATGGCGGAGTCAAGAGCCCTGACCTGAATCCAATGGACAACTTGTGGTTAGACTTGACGGCTTGATGGCTTGGAAAGCGACCAACCTGACCCGGCTTGAGGCTTTCGCGGAGTAAGAATGGGCCAAAGTCCCACAGGAGACATGCAGGAAGCTCGTGGCCACGTACAAGAATCGTCTCGAAGCAGTCAGAAACGACAAAGGCTTTGCTATTGACTACTAAAGAAAGACATTGGACTCGGTAAACCTAGGGTACGAATCATTTTGAACATGACATTTAAAAAAACTCCATGAATACAATACCCCTGAAATTAAGAATTTCTTATTGTGTATTGTTATTTCACTTGTTGGTCACATAATTTCATGAACAAACTTGACAAAATGCATTCTTTTAATTACAAAAATGAAAAATCACAAATATGAACGAGGGTATGAATAATTTTGAGGACAACTGTATGTCAATGGTTGAGTGCGTGTGTCCCAGTCTGGGTTAACGGCGCCTCCTCGTGACCGTAATGTAAAATTGCACTCTTCTGGTCAAACGGAAGCGCTGTTTCCGAGTTTTCGTGGCTGGCTCCAACATTGTAGAAATGTCCGACGTTCTTGGCAACTGAGCAACTTTGTTTTCTTTATGTTCTTGATCAGCAAGTATCGCCTACCTGCATGATGTCATTCTAGCCACGTTCATCCCGTCTTTGCTGGATTCCACCGCCTGTGATGGACTTAACCAGGGAGCCCACTGGTGATCTGGGCTGATCAAGATGGTGTCCAGTAGCCAGCAACACCGTCCAGTTGCGTGAGTATAATAAAGTGCAATTGAAAGTGTGACAGGCTGTGATATGATATCTAACGTCATTTGCGCTGCCTCATGGCAGCCTGTGGGCCTGTGACGCATTCAACCGGTTCCCTTTTTCCCTGGCACTGTAGCCCAGTATTCAGGAGGTCAAAGGTCCACACCAGTCACACAAAGCGCAACACACGGCTGCGCCTGTTGTCATTTCAGGGCCAGCGCCTCTTGTTGCAAACATGCAAGCGCAGGAGAGAGATGACAGAAGACAGCTCCATTTTGGACTATTTGGATGAACTGTGCGCTGATGAGGAACATGTCACTCAACTAAGTATTTATGTATGGTAACATACAGGGTGATTCAAAAATAATGCACCAAAATCAGCACGCAATATTTCAAAAAGGAAAAACAACAGAAAACTCCAGCTGGGACACACGTGTTGTACATACCTGCAAGTTTTCATTTCATGTTTTACACGTGCTCAAAGTGGCCACCACTGGCAGCACGGACAACATCAAGCCCATATGAGAATTCTTCCCAAACGCACCTCAGGATGTCTCGGGCCACCGTGTTGATTGCAGCTGATCTTCCATCTTTCATGTCATGGATATTTGCTGGAAGTGGTGGAACATAAAAAAAGTCACCACAGTGTGTCACTCTCTGCACTTGGCCTGCCACATCCCTGGACCTCACTGTGTGTGTTTTTTTTTTCCTGTGGGGTTGTGTTAAAGTTTATGTTCCACCAGTGGTGGCCACATTGAGCACTTGTGAAACAGGAAATTAAAAGTTGGAGGTACTGTATGTACAACACATGTCCAAGCTGTAGTTTTCTATTGTTTTTGGTTTCTTGAATATTGCGTGCTGATTTTGAATCACCCTGCATTTTACCATACATAATACTTAGTTGAGTGACATATTCCTCATCCGTGCACAGTTCATCCAAATAGTCTAAAATGGAGCTGTCTTCTGTCATCTCTCTCCTGCGCTTGCGTGTTTTCAACAAGAGACCTAACCACTAGGCCATATGAAATATTCATACAGTATTATTACTGCACTCTATGACTTGAATTTAGGTATAATTTCTAACATCCACTGAAATCACAGTCTAGAAACAGAGGATCATTCTTCAAGATAAATTGCAGCTCCACCTCCAGGCTTCGATACAAACAAACTTTGTTCCACAATGGCGGCTCGACATGAATCAGGCAGGTAGTAGGCTTCCCTCACTGCTCGCCAGAAAGACTGGAGTTTGTCACTTGGAACCATGGAGACAACACAGCCACCCCAGCCCGCTCCTGTCAGCCGAGAGCCCACAGCTCCAGACTTCCTGTCAGCAGAATAAACCAGGATGATGTGTTCACTGTCTGTCGGTCTGTCAAAGATTGAAGTGTTCTGCAAGGGTCTTCATTAGGGTTGGGCGATAATTCTTATACACCAGTATAAATTCTTTCAAGGAGAAGATCATCATCTCAGCTGCACCCGCTGCTTCTCAACGAAAGAGAAGAAACTGCAAACCAATACATGCTTTCACTTTTAGGTACCCATGTACCAGAAAACCCCCCAATGATGCCAGAAAATTTGCCAAGTTGGCAACACTGAGCTAGCGGGTTTAGCTTCGTTTAGCATGCTAGTGTGGACAACACTAGCGCCGTTTGCCGTCTAACTGTGTAAACGAAATAAGAGTGTCAAAAATATCTTCCATATGGAGTCGGAATTGCATGGGTGACTACATCACAAGCACGGGCATTACAGTTTGTTGCAGATTTTGTAGCAATGTGTGCAGAGGCTGAAAAGGGGTATTGTTTAAAATACATGAATTTGCTGATTATTATTTTGATTAATAACGTTCATGTTCTTATTTTATTGCATTAAAACTACTATACACACACACACACACACACACAAACACACATCGCTATGTCGGCTTAAAATATAGAGGAAAAAAACGATACCGATGTTGGCCGATATCCATATCGCCCAACCCTAGTCTTCATAATACATCATAATCATGTCACTCTGTAGTGATGGGAAATTCCTTTTCCTGACTCCAGTTCATCTTACTCTTGCTTTCATGTCTACTATATTAGTTAATACGAGTACAAAGGTGACTATAGGGGTGTTATTTCATGTCTACAGGGCTCTAATAATGTAAAAAAAAAATTCAAAAGGTCAGAAACAGGCGTTAACTGTGAAAATATTCCATTTGTTATCCTACTTTGCTGAAATTCACTTATCACGGCCAGGGCTGGAACCAATTAGCTGCGATAAACGTGGGACAGCTGTATGTATTGCACAACGTTCTGCTTTATGGGGAGGCTAAATGAGATGTTCTACTCACAGACAAATGTCCACCAGTTGGTCCAGTTCAGGGCAGCTGCACTCATACAGGTCCCGGCAGCTAGCGTGGCTCTGGTTCATCAGGTCTCCCAGGAGCTGGATGGACTCAGCAGGTCCAGAATCACAAACGTTCTTGAAGTGCAGAACACGTGCTGCTTCACCGTAAACATGCTTAGCTCTCTGGTGCAGCTTGAAATGTTTCACTGAAAGGAAGAAGAAGTAGTAGTAGTAGCTGTTGTTGTATGGTTCCCCCGATATGAGCACATGTATTTGCATGTATTTTTTTTTCTCACCATCTTGAGTGTTAGCACTCAGCAGCTCTGTGGAAAACTGCTCCGAGGTGATACCCAGAACCTTGCAGACCTCCTCACGGCTGTACGGCTCAGGATGCAGAACCTCATCCACCAGAGACAGCATGTCCTCCAGAGACGCTTCTAGCTCAATCTGCACCTGCGCCAGCTTCAACAACCTGTTGAAGCTTAGCCCCCTGGCGTGGGCCAGCATCTGAATGCACAGCATGACAGACAAGCTCGACTGAAGGCGACATGGATCCCTTTGATTTTACATTAGGACACGTATGTGTTTGTACCTTTGCTGCGATCCGACACTCGACCACACGGATATTGTAATGAGAAGAAGCTGCTTTATTCATCCGAACACAGCAGTTGGAAATCACAAACACAGCGCCGTCTGGGAGTTGGACATCAGTGGCTCTCAAAGGCTCGAACTCAATCAGCTTCGCCTGTTGAGGGCAGAACACGCACACCAACTAATTCAGTACAGTGTTGGAGTTTCCCCAAACGCCCGATCCCAACAACGTATTTGTACGTCTTTTATGTTTTTGCAAAAAGAGGCAATGATGCAACTCTGCACTCATGCCACTTAACCCATGAAAACTGCCACAGGGTGGCAGAAGTGCTTTTGATAAGAGCTCGGCAGGGATGTGTGAATGGAAGAATCACACAGACAGTAAGGAGGAAGTGAGAGAGCGCGGAGGTGTGTAGCGTGTAGAACAGGGGTGTCCAAAGTGCGGCCCGCACCACTGTCCAAAAATGTAATTTAACAAGGACACTTAATCAAAAATCTTGAGAAGAGTTGTAATCTAGCAAGGAAAAAAAGCCATCATTTCTCAAGAATAAAGTAATAGTATGAGAGAAAATGTCATTATCGTAGCATGAAGTTGAAATTGAAATATTGAAATATTTAAAAAAAAAAAAAACTTAGGTTGGGGGAAAATTCATAACATGGGAATAAAGTCAAAATATTAAGAGAAGAAAATATACAAGAAGAAAGTTGAACTATTTGGAATTTTTTTTTGTTTTTTTTAAATCAACAGCAGAGTAAAGCCAAAATATTAAGAGAAAAAAATAGTTTTCTAATGAGAAAAAAGTTGCAATTTTATGAGAATAAAATTAAAAAAAACATTTTAGTAACAGCATTGAAATAAATAAAAAATACATTGTTTTAAAAGATAAAAAATATTATGGGAATAAAGTTAGAATTATAAGAAGAACATTTACAAGAGGAAAGCTGAAATGAAATAGTTGGGGGAAAAAACACTAGAAATGAAAAAAACAGCAGTTATTTTAAGGGAATAAAGTCAAAATATTAAGAAAAAAAGTCAGAATCAAATGAAGAAGAAAAGTCGCAATTTTCCAAGAATAAACTCGTATTATGATGGAAAAAACGTCATTTGTAAACGTCACCTGTATTCCAAAAGGTGAAAGGCAGTTGTTTCTTGAGCTACAGTACATACTGTATACTGTAGCTTCTTAGCATATCTCTTATGTGTTGCTTTAGAAAAGATCAAATTGGCCCTTGCATCCTTTACTCTTTCAGTTTGTGGCCCTCGCTGGAAAAAGTTTGAACACCCCTGGTGTAGAAGGTGACGCAGTATATTTGCATTCAGTGCTCTCAACATGCTCTGCGCTCTGTTGCAGGGAAATTACAACGCATGCACATGCACACACACACACACACACACACACACACACACACACAGTTCAGTTCCAAATGTGAAAATTGTAAATAGTTCATGGTGTTGTATTTGTGAATAAATTATTATTTTGATGTGAAACAACCCCTTTTTTGTGTTGTTTTTTTGTTGTATTTATAATTTATGGCCAGCTTTGCATGAAAATGTCATATCGGTTGATATCGGCATTATTTTTTTCCCCAATAAGTGATTTAAAAAAATGCTGCATAGATGTACATTTTAATGTTCCTGTGGCCAAGAGGCCACCACAGCTTGTTCACATACAAGCTGTGAACAAGCTTTTATTTTTTATACAATTCTCCTCTGCCCGTGCCTCCTCGTCCTGGCGTATTTCGGCTGTAGTGTTTTTGTATCCTTGTTAAAACATATTGCTCCTGTCGTCGTATTTTCCTCACACAGTTAGCTTCTTCTACTGTTTACAGTATTGGCTCACACGGTTAACTAGTCTGCTAGCCATGACCACCACAAAAGATGCTAGAAGGCGATTAATTGACAATGGTGTACAGCCAGTCAGGATGCAGAAGACCATGGGCGGTGCAGAGAGAAGAGAGAAAATAGAGAGAGACACCTGCGCCTCCTGCTAAAGAATGGAACTACAACACTCAACTTCCCACAATGAAAATTATCTTAAAGGGCCAGACTTGGCCTGTTACCACATTTATCCGTGGTAAAAAAAAAAATAACACTAAAATTGCACCAAAAAAATCCGCAAAACAGCAAATAAGCGAAAGTTAAAGCACGATGCTGCGAGGGAACACTATTAGACTGTATAATATGTCTCTGAACGCATATGATTGCGCGACGAGACCGTATAGTAGTCACTAAACTGTTGCAACCTCTGGCAACGACCTTGGCAACCTTTAATGACCTGAGTGCAGTTGTTCCTCGACACTTTGTGTTTGGAATTTCACAGCTTCACTCAAGCACGGTTTTTCATCGTATGCTCATTAATAAATCAGCACTCGTGCATGGTTGACTACGGCCTATTATTGGTCAAAAATACGAAACTATAAACTACGGGGCTATTTGATTTATAAATAAGGAATCTCTCTTTGCGAAAATGATCTTGTCTGTAACCAAATAACCGCGATAGATGAGGGATGACTGTAACCCTAATGAACAATTTTACCACGTACAGTTCCTTTCTCTGCCAGGAATGAGATGGACTGGTCCATTCCTCCTCCCTCTGTGCCTACGTAGCGCTCACCTTTAGCACATATCTCCGCAAGAGCCACCTAAAAAAGGAGAGCAACATGAGAAATCTGTTTGTTTTTTTATTTATGATTACATGTTTTACTTTGGAGAGGGACTTCTGATTTGCTTCCATCGTTACGAGACCAGCGCAACACACTAAGGCACTAGAACTGGACAGGCCGGAGCTCGGTGGGATGTTTCCGTCCACAACACATGACATCCCTGGTAAACGTGTGATGCCAAACGTCTCCTGTATTGAACACAAACGGAAGGCAGTTCCATAACTGGTACTAATGTGATTTTAATACAAAATATGGAAGTGTGTGCACCCAGCGTTTGGCATATGTACCCATTGTGCTCATGTCCTACCTGAATGCCTTTAACTCCACAGAGGAAATAATAATACCACTTTGGGTTAGCCCTGTCAATGGCTATTTCCTCTGAGCACGACACAGTAAAATCCCTGCAGAAATAAAAACAGTCATATCGACGACATTGTGAGTTCTGTCGAGGAGCAAACATACAGTACAGCGCTAAAGAGCCACACTGCTAGCAATCCAACAATTATGCCAATTAGGCAGTCCCTACAGTCCCTTAACCAATCGGGACGCAGAACACAATGAGTGTTCTCCCTTAGCGAGGCCACGTAAAGTGAACCACGTTGTAGCGAGGGAACACTGTACTTAAATCGAGGGAAAGGCTTCTTGAGACGTCATCTGTACTTCTGTGAAGAAAGTGTCGGACGTTTCGCTCCTCATCCGAAGAGCTTCGTCAGCGAACTGACGAACTGTTCCCTCTTCGGATGAGGAGCGAAACGTCCGACACTTTCTTCACAGAAGTACAGATGACGTCTCAAGAAGCCTTTCCCTCGATGGACAACTCCTGTACGACTGAGAGCCTACACAGACGCACTGTACTTAAATGTTCACTACTGCGCATGACGTTCTAACAGTAATACGTGTCCTCGCAGCCTGATTATGACTCATAATCATGATTATGATTATGAGAGAACAGACACTCAAACAGTTGCTTTTAAAGTTACAGACTTTTTATGATGTCATGAAAGTAAAACCTCCTGCCTCCTGGACACCATACCACTCCTCTTTAGATGAGCCTCCCCCATGTATGCGCCCGACAACTTTGTGTAAAAACAAACAAACAAACAAAAAGGCTTCCATTCGTATCTTAAAATGATGCTTGAGCTCTGCCAACTATCAGTCGGTCAGATACATACGTGGGAGTCCTAATCATTTTTCGTCTGATGCTCGTGTTGCTAACGTTTGTGGCCTCCGGCGCTAATGTCATGATGTTGTGTGTGGCATCTATTACTGTACGATGGACAAGCTCAGAGTTACAGTCATGCCTCGGATATCGCGTTTAATTGGTTCCAGACATTTCGATGAAGTATCAATACTTCAATTAACAGTCGAAATACACTTTTTACCATTATTAGAGCCCTCTAAACATGAAATAACACCCCTATAGTCACCTTTACACTCCTTCCTATTACTTATTATGAGGGCTGTCAGGTGATGACAATTTTTTTTCAGACTAATCAGGTTTTTCAAATTAATTAATCATGATTAATCACCATGTCACACTATGTCTGAAATACGCCCATTTTTACTCTATTTTAGTGAAAGAAAAATAAATGACAGGGCAAGATTATCCCTCTGGATTGGCAGCCCGGGGTGGTGGTCCCCCTTTTCAAGATGGGTGTTCCAACTATAGGGGGATCACACTCCTCAGCCTCCCTGGGAAAGACTATTCCAGGGTGCTGGAGAGAAAGAAGGGTATGACCGTACGACCTCGGGTACAGGAGGTGAAATGTGGTTTTCTTCCCGGTTGCAGAACACTGGACCAGCTCTACACCTGGAGGGTACTGGAGGGTCCAGTTTGGAAGTACAGGTTTGCCCAACTGGTCTACATGTGCTTTGTGCACTTGGAAAAGGCATCGGACCGTGTCCCTCGCGGTGTTCTGTGGGGGCGCTCCCGGACTACGGGAGTGGTGGCACTACTACGTGCCACTGGTCCTTGCAGAACCGGAGCAGGAGCCCGGTTGGCATTGCCAGCAGGAAGTCCAGCCTGTTTCTTGTGAACGTTGGCCTCCACCAAGGCTGCCCTTTGTCACCCGTTCTGTTCATAATTTTCATGGACAGAATTTCTAGGTGCAACCAAGGCGTCGAGGGAGTCCAGTTCGGGGGCCTTAGGAACTGGCGATGTGGCGATGTGGTCCTGATGGCCTCATGGGGCTGTGACCTTCAGCATTTACTAGGGGTGTTTGCATCTGAGTGTGAAGCTTCCGGGATGAGACTCAGCACCTCCAAATGTGAGGCCATGGTTCTCAGTGGGAAAAGGGGGGGTTGGGAATGAGGTCCTGCCCCAGGTGAGGGGTTCAAGTATCTCGGGGTCTTGTTCACCAGTGAGGGAAGGTTGGAGCGTGAGGTCGACAGGCGGATTGGTGCAGCATCTGCAGTAATGCGGTCGATGTACCGGACCGTCGTGGTGAAGAGAGAGCTGAGCCGGAAGGCAAAGCTTTCCGGACCCTTTCGGACACCTCCTTCGTGAGGTTTTCCGAGATCGCCTGGCCAGGAGAAGGCCCCGGGGCAGACCTAGGACACGCTGGAGGGATTATGTCGCACAGCTGGCCTGGTAACACCTTGGTGTCCTCCCGGTGGAACAGGAAGAGGTGACCGGGAACCGGCAAGTCTGTACTTCCCTACTGAGTCCCGGACCCGGATAAGCGGAGGAATGGATGGATGGATGGGCAGGATTGTATATATTTGTATAACAGCGCCAAATGAACTGAAACATGATGGCACACATGTCTGAAAATCTATTTAGCTAACACTGGTTTCTTTAACTCATTCCCTACCACACATTTTTCAAAAGACATCCCCACCAGTAGCGGCCATTTTAGACCATTTTGACTGATCTTTCAAGGTACACAGGATATTGTGTTAAATGGCTATATAAACATGGAACCTACCGAAAGAAAGATTAGACTCCCGCCTTTCATCAGAAAAAAAGTCATTTCTACCTTTTTCCCTTCTTTAGTAATCAGCAGTAGAACATATGTACGTTTCATCAAATTATCAGCTTTCAACAAAAAAAAAGCATAACTTGCACTTTGACACAAATTTAGCCATATATATTTAGCCAAAATATCTAAACAACTATGCCACAACATAAACAACACAAAAAATGTTGTTTTACTTCAAAATAAAGTATTTACAAATATAACACCATGAGCCATTTACAATTTGCACATTTGGAACTGAACTGTGTGTGTGCATGCGTGTGCACGCGTTAAGATTTCCCATCAATGCGTAACCTTCTGCACGCTACACTCCTCCATGCTTTTCTACTTCCGCCTTGCTGTGGAGCTCGTTAATACACTGGAAGTATCCATTACGAGCTCTGATCAAGGTGGCCGTTTTTACAGCTTAAAACTAAACATGATCTCTCCCATTGTGCACGTGCGCCATCACCGTAAAAGACCTTTTGGGATTGGGCGTTGGGGCTGCGAAAAAAAAAAAATCATTTTTTGGTAGCAAATGAGTTAGTAGCAGAATATTTGAATCAGACTTTACCTGTGTTATCATGAGCAATGACGAGTTGCGTTCAAAGACACCACGTCATATACGGTAGGTTGAATTCACATGTTTTGAGTGAATTTTCTGGGATGTCCCAGCATACTTAACTGCAGCAAATTGCACTTCTGCATTAAGAGTTACAAAGTGAGTGATAAGAATAGCCACTTTTTGTTTTTCTTTGCATTTCTGTTGATTTAGACCACACATACACTCATGTGATAAAGACGTTTTTGTGTCAGTGAATGCATCTCGTGCTAGTGCAGGGGTGTACAAAGTACGGCCCGGGGGCCATTTGCGGCCTGCGGCTGTGATTTTATCGGCCCGCCGCACAGTCTAAAAATGTAATTTAACAAGGAAACTTTAAAAAAAAAAAACAACAACAACAGCAGCAAAAATGGGAAAATTAATCAAAAGTCAAAATATTAAGAGAAGAGTTCTACTAAGGAAAAAAAGTCACACTTTCTCAAGAATAAAGTAATATTATGAGGGAAAATGTCATTTTAGGAGCAAAATTCATGACATGAATATAAAGTCAAACTATCAGGAGAAAAGATGTTGACATATTTGGAAAATGATACAAAAAAAAAAAATCAACAGCAGAAATTTTACCAGACTAATAAAAATATTAAGAGGAAAAAATCGATTTCTAATTTGAAAAAATGTGAGAATAAACTTGTAAAGAAATATACATTTATATTACAAAGGTGAAATGCAGTTTTTTCTTGAGCTACAGTACATATAGCTTCTTAGCATATCTCAATGTGTTGGTTTACAAAATATCAAAGTGGCCCTTGCATCCTTTTGTTTTTCACTATGTGGCCCTCGCGAGAAAACGTTTGGACACCCATGGTCGAGTGACAATGAGGAAGTGCCGTTGCAATGACGAATGGACTAGAGACGTGTTTTTTTTGTGAGTTG
Organism: Dunckerocampus dactyliophorus; assembly: GCF_027744805.1. Lineage (NCBI taxonomy): Eukaryota > Metazoa > Chordata > Actinopteri > Syngnathiformes > Syngnathidae > Dunckerocampus > Dunckerocampus dactyliophorus. The sequence continues at coordinate 1,246,713 of NC_072823.1, forward strand.
GCGATACATATATGGTGTTGGCATTGTACTGCCGTTGATGTGTTCAGGTCAGAATAAAGTTATAAAAGAGCGTCTGACCGTGTGCCTCTGTGGGGACGCTACACTGTGCCGCTGTCTGTCGTCACAACAGAGGGCTGTGGCGTTAATTGTGCTAAAAAAAACAACAAAAAAAAACAAGAAGTACGGAATTAATTAAACAAATTAGTTACCACCATTAACGTGCTATTTTTGACAGCCCCACTTATTATTAGTACTTTGTTTACACTACAACACTGACGCACACGCTACGCCATCACTGCAGGGGCATGAGACAGCTGCTGCTCAGAGCATATAGCAAGCTACCAAGCTCAATGGTTAGCCTGCAATTTAATTGTTCTAAACTTAAGAAAGTGTTTCAAACAAAGTGGGGAATAAGGACGAAGAAAGAAGCCAAACACGTACCACTTCTACATGGGATGGGAGAACTTTTTATCACTCTATCATGTCCGACATGCCATGGCTGACTCCATGTACTGTCTAATTTCAGGTACTGTAATGTCATATTAATGTAACATTACTGACACCTAGTGACCAGAATACCACATACGACTTGTCTGTCTAATAGACAATAGTCAACCACAAAACAGCCATAATTTATTAATTCATTCATTAATTCATCATGTTCGAACCGTGATGTAGTGAGGGATGACTGTGGAAAAAGTGGATGAAGAGCACTTTTGAAGCACTGGGCAAACGCAGCTCATTTGCATTAAAGCTACAGACACACAAAACAGTGTTCCCAGTGATTAAAGTGATTAAATTCCAGCATCCTGGTCATTTTGACCAAACAACTTCTAAGATACTATTGTGGGTTATTCTGAGACATATTTAAAATGCCTGAAATAATAGCATAGGACCTCGAAAAAGATTTAGGTTCTTACTTGTACGTAGTGTTTGTGTTGGCCAGCTGGATTGTCTCTGACTTGTTCACTGAGACGGCTGCAAGGATATTCTGTTCAATAGCCATTGGAAGAACAGAGTAGCCGCAGTAATCAATGTGCTCGCCTTTTAGACAGCAGAAATGAAGAAAAACAGATTGCAAACCGGTAAATGGAGATACATGTTCACTGCTCAAGCCAGTGTTGCTGCAGAAAAGCACAATACTGGCAGTATTCATTTCGGAGAATGAAAGTGTAACACAGCCAATGACCGTTTACATGTTTTTGTATGCCATATACGTTACAAACCAAGTTACCTATGAGATTTACTCTTCCTGGTGCACATGCATAGAAGACAGGCGGTCCTCCATACTTGAGTTCGAAAGTTGTTTTCAAGTTTTGGAGCCTGTAAAAAAAAAAAAAGTCAATACATTTCTTTATCACTCCGCGTCTCCGTGCTTGTAGTAAATACTCACCGTTCACTACCAATGACCGCAGCTTTAAATTTGGGTGGGCTTGAGGACATTTTTAGATTGAACAACTCCGAAAATACTCGTCTTGCCAAACAGCAGGGCTCAGAATTATGCGGACATCCTGGCCGCGAATCAACTGACCGTCACAGGATCCCGGATGTCGATTACCTGAATCAGGGTCAGCTCTTAACCAGGAGTTTAGCATCAATATATGTACATTAGTATCCGACAAACTGACTCTGGAACAGTGGAAGGTAAACGGACAAACACGGAAGCGCGGTGAAGAGAGAAGGCGGGACCGACCAATCATAACGAGAAACGTAATATCGTGAACTCATGAGGTCACATAATACAAACACAATGGTGGTGGATTACGCTGCCCTACTCGTTGCCATGGGGATGTCAGCGGTCGAGCACGAAATAAAACATAACCAGAAATACCCTGATGTATATTGTTATTTTGGGTTTAATATAGAACCACAGTAGGATTAAGTCGGTAAAATATTGACATATATGACTGATGTGCACTATTCACTCAAACTGCATTTGGCGCTGCCAATGCGCGCGACTTTTCAAAGTGGGCGAGTCTTAAAAGGATACGAGCAGCCGGTTAGCTCGTGCTAGGCTAGCATATAGCGGGACATAAAGCGCTACACCAAATGACAACAGTGGAATTAAACTAACAGCAGGTCAGTAAGTAGTCATAGTACATCCAGCGAGGTATGCAAAGGTTTTAAAACATGACAACTTTGTATTTTAGGTCTCGTACATAACTTTTTTTTTTAAAGGCGTGCCTTGGTTAATTCTACTTAGCTACTTAGCTTCACTAGCTGCCCCGGAAACAACAATGTGGCTAGCACTTAACAAGCGTTAGGAATAATCTGGACAGAATTGTGCAAAAGGTAAGTAATTGGTTTGTTTGCAACCATGCTGAAGTGCAACAGTATCATAGCGAGAACTCAACTTGTGTTCAGTCTGACGGCTTTTAGGCCACATTAAATATGAACGTGGTATTCTGCTGTCTTTCCCAGCGCTACCTACACCGCCATGTCTATTGATTTTGACAGTGCTGCTCTACAAACACAGCACGACGACGAAGAGTACGATGAAGAGGACTATGCAAGGGAGCAAGAGGTAAAACGCAGAATATACGTACAAGCTGGTGGTTTTTTCTTGTATAACATGCAATATCAAATGTGGCACGTTTTAAAACATTCAACATTCTATAACATTTTCTCTCCGTTACTTGCTTCCACTGTACTCCTAAAATAATCCAAATAATTGTTTCATCACTGGTTAGCAGTTTGCATTTGAGGGAAAGCCATGTTCACAGTTCAGCAGGTATGCATGGTTATGACTCATCCCTTCAACTAAGCTTGTGTTGCTTGCTATTGGTCTTATTTCCGGTTCGTCACACTGAAACTAGCTACCATGGGGTTAACCTACTTTCTCACTATTAATGCCTTGTTTTGTGCACGATGCAACTTGTGCTAAAGAGCAAGCATGAAGAAAAACAAGATGGACTTTTTGAATGTTATTGATCATTGACCGCTTTTTTCACCCTGATGGATCCCCTGTATTACAGTCTGATCAAGTGGAAAATGTTTCCTGCTGGTACGTGGAATGTTTCTGCTCCATTTAGCTTTGCTATATGTTTTGTCCAAACAATGGAGTTCTGTTTGGAGCAAAATGCATGAGTTCTGCTGGGAGCTGACAAAAATGCCACGCACTCTTTGGATGTTATGCGCAGTCTCTTCTCCTGAAATGGATTAGGATGTTCTGAATTTGATTCCCTGTTAAAGCGGCGCGTTCCTTGCTCAATGTGTAAATGGGTTAACATGGGCCCTTTGGTTGAGGATACGGTGCAGGATTTGGAGAGCATTCAACAGTCCTTGTGG